>NW_015505760.1:643259-663914 GCF_001515645.1 Sinocyclocheilus grahami | reverse complement strand
TATATATATAAATTACCACAAGCTTGTGAATGATAGTGTAGTGTAAACGCAGAAGTACACTCCAAAACACAGTAATTCATGATGGTAATCAGATGTTAGTTTAGTCATATCTACAAATTTGTAAAATATATATATATATAATTTATTTATTTATTGATTTCTTCACGGAATAATACAAACTTTTGATATGGCCACAGAGTCAAATTGTAATTGTAAAAACAACAACAACAACTTTTTTTATTATTATTAATTTTATTCACATAAAACAACCTAGGTCTTCAACCTTGGTTCTGAGATCCACTGTCCTGCAGAGTTTAGCTCCAACCCTAATCAAACACACCTGAACCAGCTAAGCAAGCTCTTCAGGATCACTTGAAAAATCACAGGCCAGGTGAGCTGAAATAGGTTGGAAATAAACTTTACAGAACAGAGGGGCACCAGGAGCAGGTGTAAGTAATAAATTTTTCGATTTTGTCACAGTAGGCATAACAAACTGTGCTATCGCATCAACATCAATCTGTGCTAGTAGAAATTAGATTATTAACAAGCTCTCTTTCTCTCGCTCTGTTTCGCACAGGCAACGTGTTTGTTGTCAGTTTGGCCTTCGCTGACCTGGTGGTGGCTTTCTATCCCTACCCGCTGGTCTTGTACGCGATCTTCCATGACGGCTGGTCTCTGGGGGAAACCCAGTGTAAAGTCAGCGGATTCCTAATGGGCCTGAGTGTGATCGGCTCGGTTTTCAACATCACTGGCATCGCCATCAACCGTTACTGCTACATATGTCACAGTTTTGCCTACGGACGTCTCTACAGTTTCCGTAACACGCTGCTGTTAGTGGCCCTGATCTGGGCGCTCACTGTGCTCGCCATTCTTCCCAACTTCTTCGTGGGTTCGCTGAGTTATGACCCTCGCGTTTACTCCTGCACCTTCACACAGACTGCCAGCAGCTCGTACACTGTGGTGGTGGTGGTGGTTCACTTCCTGGTGCCCATCGCGGTGGTGACCTTCTGCTACCTGAGGATTTGGGTTCTGGTGATACAGGTGAGGAGGAAGGTGAAGAGTGAGGAACGCTCAAGGGTGAGACCCAGCGATCTGCGCAACTTCGTCACCATGTTCGTGGTGTTCGTTTTATTTGCAATCTGCTGGGCTCCACTCAATCTAATCGGTCTCGTGGTGGCCATCGATCCAGAGGTCATGGCTCCACATATTCCAGAGTGGCTCTTTGTGGTCAGCTACTTTATGGCCTATTTCAACAGTTGCCTCAATGCCATCATTTACGGACTCCTCAATCGGAACTTCCGAAAGGAGTATGTGCGGATCATGACGTCGGTATGGATTCCTCGGAGGTTTGTGACTGAGACCTCCAGGGCTGCCACAGATGGGATGAGGAGCAAACCCTCACCAGCCATCAATAACAATGAGTGACTTTTGTTTTCAGCCAATCACTGTTCAGAAGGAAACGTCATGGATGCATGAAGCAAATTTATATGTTTTGAACTGTGAACACTTGACTTTTTTAATGTTACAAAACCATTATGTACAACTCAGGGTGCTTGTTTTATTTTCAACCTTGGCTCATTGGAAATTTGTGAGTGCCTAAATTTCTGGAAAAACTTAAAACATGTTGCTTTGGGTACATTTTACTGATTTGTTCAGGTGACACGTCTACAAGCAGCGCTATAACCATTTCATTTTTTTCTCCATTGGAGATGCAGGTTTATTAAACAGTACAGCACCATGAAAATGACATTCCTGTGGGTACGAAATAATTGCAAAATGATATTACATTGCTTGTAGCATGTCTTACAGCAGTTTCAAAGCAAAATATTCTGTCTAGCAAGTTTAATTTTCTCTGAAACAGCTGAACATGAATGAGCTAATGCTTTATTACATTGTTTGTAACATGGCAATTTAGAAATGAAATGTCGGGTGAGTGGCGCAAAAATGCTCCATTGCGTTTGAAATGAATGTACCACCTACACTAAACTCTACCGATAATGTTAAGAAAAGCAAATGTGAGAAAAACACATTTGCTGAAGCAACCATGCCATTTTAGCTTCAAAGCTTTGAGCTCTTTTGTGGAGTGTCATGACTTGTGTTTTACAGGACTTGTACCAGAATACTCTGCATCGCAAATGCAATGCTGTACCAGGTGAGCTACCGAGCAAGTTTACTATGTCAGAAAAGCCATTCAAATGGAGCAAATTATGTGATGCAAATGTTAAAACATATTAGTTTGCAAATCATGCTGTATGATAAAATTGTTTTGAGGCCATTGCATAGTATTGTGGAAGGAACCGTGCAAAAACAAGCCTTGTATTCATCAATAATCTGCCCCATAATCATAATTTGTGTGAAAAGAAAAGAAAGTTATTGTTTTACTGTCTCTAGTGTTCATTTCACCTGGAAACTGCAGTGAATTGTGTTATGTATAGATGCGTTTATGCAGTATGTAGAAATGTAGGCAGTTACATATTTCCTAAACAAGCCTGAGGTTGTTTATTTCTGATGTTATCCATTTCAGAACACTATTATTATTATTATTAATAAGAAATGTTTAACTCACCATTTATATTGAAAATTAAATGAAGTACATTTTAAATCGATTTGTTTATGGACTGTTTATGATCCATGACTATTTATTGAAGACATTTTGTACAATTTTGTGACTCTGTTGTATATATGTTGTATAAATAAGTATGCATCACATATTTTAGTCATTTTCAATTCAGAACTTCTGCCTTACACTTGAACATTCACATGAAATATGAAAAAAAATCCATATATTCAATCAAGGTGCCAAATGTTAATGCTTTGACAGTAAGTATCTGATATACCAAATCATTTTGTCATATCGAACCAAATACGATTCTGAGAGCATCCTAATTTAAATTTAATGTCAACAGAGCTTTAATGAGCGAAGAGCTTCCAGCACAGCAAGATAAAGCACAAACTTTAAAAAAGCACTTCATGCAGATTCCGCAAAGAGAAATTTAGCTTTTTCAAAGTGAACGGTGACAGCGTGCGGTCAGTCAGTAATCAGTTTCTATCTGTGTTCACCTCTTATCTTTCAAACATTAAATGTCATTCATGACTTTGGGGTTATTACTCTGCCAGGAAATGTGCATGACTCTGAAACCATATATTTTCTTCAACAAATGATCAGCAAGTAAAACGCAGCAGGAATTCCAATTAAGATAAAGGTTACTGGCAAAAGGGGAAAGTATTAACGAGACCTGGTTTGAATGTATTATTGTTATCTGTGCTTGTTTTCACTTGATTTGACGATATGCGATTTAATCCTCCTGCCATAATAAGACGTTCCATGCAGTGTGATTGTACTGTATGAGAACATGCTTCACCATTGACCTGAATAAAAGAAAATAACCAAACTGATGAAAGCCAAGTCTATTGGTGATTGTGCAACCTCTCTCTGGTATGAATGGGCTGCAGAGGGATTACATGGAGAGATTGGGATGAGCTTGCTCCTTATGGCCACATCTGCACAGGGAATTATGGGGGATGTGTGGCTGGTGTCCCAGCAGATGGTGGACTGAGGTGGTTGATAACATAAACACTTGGCCAAGTTGAGAGCGATCTTGTCGTCAATTTGCCGAATGCATTATCCCAGAAGGGTTGCAGGGAGGGAGTCTGGTTGAAAACCGAAGCAGAAATGTAATGAGAGTTGTGACCACTTTTGGAATATAGAATTATTATTTGTGAGGAAAATAAATATGTGATGGTCAATTTCAGGCTACTTTGCAACAAGCTACTTGTGATTTAATGTAGTAGTTCACTCACAGTCAAGTTAGATACACTGCTCTCTACTAACATATACTGTATAGAATAGAAGAGGCTAACTAATTTGAAAGTTACTCAAGGGGGCAATATCTATTTAAATTCATATTAATCTAAGTATATAACTTAATTCAGAGGCATATTTTAAGGTACTGAAACAAATAGGGTTGTTAAATGAATAACCAATCTTAATTAGAGTGACAGCATCAAACCGCCACATAAATTTACATAAAATACCATAATTTACATAAAGGATATCAACTCTAAATTTAAAACACCCATGGTATACTATTTTATTCAACAAGACAACACTAAATTGTTTAAAAGTCACAGTAAATACATTTATATTACAAAAGATTTATATTTCAAATAAATGGTGTTCTTTTGAACATTATTGATTTGTATTCAAATGAATAACAGTTTACACAATATTAAGCAGCATAACTGTTTTCAACATTGATAATACATTTATTAAAAAAAAAAAATCAATGAGTAATAGCTGCTAAAAAATTCAACTTCGCCATCACAGGAATACATTAAATTTAACACTAAAATAGAAATAATATTTCACAATATTACTGTTTTAATGTAGTTTTAAGCAAATACATGTAGCCTTGGTGAGCATATGAGATTTCTTTCAAAAACACTAAAAGATCTTAATGACTCCAAATTTTGAATGGTTCTGTAAATAGTATATCTATGTAGCATTTAGAGGCTTGTCATTGAAAAGTGGTGAAATATTGCAAAGCACAAAAAATACAGCACAATAAAGTATGTGGGTCACTTCTTGGGTCAGAACTGGTTTTGAAACCTTTGAGAACAATGTTCAGGTTTGATTTTCCAGCCGTGAACCAGTCGAAGCACCGTGTCTGTGCTGAGAGACTCTGAGCTTGAGTTCCCTTCACCTTGCCTTACAGCGCTCTTGCTTTACACAGCAACTCGATAAACCTGTCAAAGATATCAAAAAGCAGCTAACACACAAACACACACACTGAATTTGCTACAGAATAAAAAATTATCAAAAAAAAATCATAATGAAAGTAAATATTGTAACAAGTAATTTTTAAACTTCAAATTAAACCGTATAGCACAGCGTGAAGTGAGAGAACTAAGTGGTTCCCTCAGCATATGAAACTACCCTGTGGGAAAATGATGATACTGCAAGCCCTTCTAATTTACCTTTGCTCTCGCTTTCATCTCTCAAACATGCGCACGAACACTTACCCACACTCATACAGAACCCTTATTT
This sequence comes from Sinocyclocheilus grahami, assembly GCF_001515645.1. NCBI lineage: Eukaryota > Metazoa > Chordata > Actinopteri > Cypriniformes > Cyprinidae > Sinocyclocheilus > Sinocyclocheilus grahami. The sequence continues at coordinate 658,867 of NW_015505760.1, read as the reverse complement.
AAAAACATTTATGCAGCACACTTAAAGGCCCCTGAGACTGGTAAACATTCACACATGCACACATATACTTGCTTAAAGAAACACTTTGCGTGTAAATCAGTGAATGTTCACACAAAGATGTGTGTACATGCATGCTTCTAAAATGCATGGGATTGTGCAATAGCAATCGCAGATTCAATCGTGGGTCGGTAAGTTATTGCAATCTGCCTTAGCTCAATCACTATTGTAGCTCTGAGAAAAGCCCTCGACCCCTTTGAATGCTCCCTGTGTGCTGTAAATTGAAGTAAATACTTTATGGAGGAGGTTAATACACGTTTTTGTACGCAACATGATGTTTACACTGTACTATTCAGTACTCATTACTTTTGTAACACACCTTCATATTTACATTACAATTTTTCATTCAGCAGTCACTTTCATTCAAACAATACAGCAAGTGCACTGCACTTAAATATACACAAACATGCTTGCATGCACTTTACAAAAAAAACATTTAAAAAAACTGCTAGTTAAATGACACTCATAACACTCAAACATTCTAGCTCCACCCTTTTCCATTTTTACAAAGCCAGAGAAACTGTATGCACCTGCCATACGCCTTTGGTATTCATGTACATTTGCACAATTTCATTATTCTTCAAAAAGTCAAGTATATCTCATTGTGTGGTCAAAACAGTTCAGGGATGAATTGGGACTAAAAATAAGCCTGGAACCTTTACCGGTCCATCACAACCCTCAGCATAGATAATTCCCCACCATCATACTCATATAATAAAAATAATACTCTACCCTGCTTAAAATTGTCTTGACTGCAGTCAATTTTGAGGCCATTTAGTATGAGCAACTTAATAGTTGAAATATTAAACACCAAAACCTACAATGTCAAGTTTGGTGATGAGGGTCCAAATAAACAGGCTTATGATGCACTTGAATAATTTGTGTTTTTGGTCAAAGCATGAGTTGTTATGATGACATAAATATTTGTTATTCATAATTAAAAGTTGTTTTGGTTCTATGTAGTATTTTTGCTTACATTTTATTGTAAGTTGTATGTTCAAGTCACCATTATGGTGATTAGTCCTTACCCTGACACTAAGGTTAGTGTCTTCTGTAAAGCTTCTTCCATTTCAACTGAACCTTCGCAAAGACCCGTCCCCTTGTTTACTGTTGCTATGTCCGACAAGCCATGTCTCTCTCACACTATCATGTTCTCACGCAGTGAAAAGTACATCTTGAAGCAAAGAGGAAACTGGCAACATGCCGACAGCAGGTTACTTTAGTTATGAAACAAAGTCTTAGCTTTCAAATTTTGTGATTTTTTAAAAAGAAATTCAAACAATAAATACTGTTTTGTTGCTCTTTAACGTGTCGTGACAGATCACTGTATTGCCTCAGTTCAAGCGGCACATGAACTGATCATATTTTCATATAACTTAAAGCATGAAATAAACATGAATGAACATCAGAAGGTATTTTATTTAAACCTCAGAAAGACATCAATCCACACCATTTTTTCCAGTTTAAGTCTACCAAAATGAATCTACTCTCCTGTCTGATTTGTTTGTCAGACAAAATGCAGATGCGGTGTTATGATTGGTCAGCTTGCCTGTCAGTCAAGCTCCCTGCGAAGGATCAATTAGTATATATAACTTATTTTTATGCTATTTTTATTAGAAATTATTCTGTATAACATTGTCAGTTTGATCAAAAAAAAAAAGTTCAAAGCTTTTTGAACTTGCATCATGTAAAAACATAATTTGTGGGTTTATAGAAGTTCACTTATTCTGTCTATTTGTCTGTCTTTGTAGTACACGTCCTTGTATATTATCACAAGCAAAAATAGAAAAAAAGAGCAAGTCATTAGCAATCACCATTGAGTTCTTGTACATGACACTAAACCCCAGGTCGCCTCAGAAAGACTGTCCATGTAACGAGTGTGTCACTTTGGATTAAAACATCTAGTAAACAACTGCTTTCAAAAAGATTTTATATTGCCTGAGGGTGACACTATGCAGTACAGGGTTAAGCAAACACAAACAGACACACTCTGTCCCGCACGGAGCACAAGAGGGAGTGTCATAAATGACAGGGATCAGCAACTGCTTACGACACATCATGACATCCGTTAGCTCTCGCTCTCAAACTTTAGATGTCCCCTTTTATGACCTTGTCTTTCCAAAATCGCAAAGGAGGTTATTGGGCTTGTGAAAATGTGATATTGAATTGCCAACCCGCAGACAGGAAATGCTGTTTAGCCACAGACAGGCACTGATGTAAACCAGCTTCTCATGAAATGTCACATGCATGCATGAATAAGCAAAACACTCAAGCATACACACACACACACACACACACACACACAATCGCCCTGGGTTCCAGCACCGCTGCCGTCAAATGTTGATCTGAATCTTGCACGACATGATAAAAGCTTCCTCCACAACTTCTATGCAAATCCATTTCTTGCTGAGGAATAATTCTGCATTCATGCTTCTTCAGCCTAATGACTAAAGAGGCATAATTTATGACTTAAAGGCGTGGACGCGGCACGCAAAGCTGCCGTTTGTTCTTAATGATCATGAGGGTGTGCTTTAATTCAGCAGTTTAAAACAATGAACTGGCTAGGTTGTAGCTTCAAACCCCATGAGGGGTGACCCATTAGTTACCACTATTGTGTCCTTAAAGAAAGCCACTTAACCTGACAAGTGAATTGTAAGTTGCTTTGGCTAAAAGCATCTAATAAATGTTTGCCTATACTTATAGTAGCTGTGTCAGCATATGCTTGTTTTCATCACTTCTCTTCACTAATATTTTTGTATTTTTATATGCTATTATAGTATCCTTGTAGTTATTTTTAATTAGCCTTTATTTTTATGATTTTATTAGTTTTTATTATTTTACATTCAGTTTTCATTTTAATTTTATTTTAAGTTTTAGTCAGTTTCTTGTGTGCTTTTCTCAGTTTTATTTTTGTTTTAGTTTTACAAATTTTAGTACTTAAACTCAGTTTATTTCAATTAGTTGCCAAGGCAACATTTCTAATTTTCTTAGTTTTTAAAGTTAAATTTTTTCATCTAATATTTATACCTTATTTCAGGTTTATTTCATTTAACAAAAATAATTTTGAATAGTTTTAGTTTACAATAACAACACTTCTTTGTGTCTTCTTGTGTGCAAGTCCGTTTTCATCTAATATTTATATTTTATTTCAGCTTTATTTCAATTAATGAAAAAGTTTTTCTTTTAATATTTTTGCTTTTAGTTTTCAATAACAACACTTCTTATTAGCTTATTAGCTTGCAAGTTCTAAATAGGCTAACATTTCCATTAACAGTCATTGTACTGTGCCATTCAGAAAATATTTTTGTCATTTAAGTCATTTATGAAAATAATGATTTTGAACCAATAAGATTTCACTGTGGGCAGAGCAGTTAAGGTATAGTTCAAATTCTTTCTTCTGTGGAACATATAAGATATTTGTTTATGTTTTCAAACTAAGAAATATTTTTTGTCTATACAGTGGAATGCTCAATGATCACCAACATTCTTCAAAATATCTTCTTTTGTGTTCCACAGAAGAAAGAATGTCATACTGGTTTGGAATGACATTAGGGTGAGTAAATCATGACTTAATTTTAATTTTTGGGTGAACTATCCCTCTAAGTTGCAATGTCAAATTGACAAAAGTTGCAAAATACATGAATAGTACTAAATTATGAAGTATTATCATGCATTATCTTGTTAATTTGAGACTAGTCCAAATAGCTTCTGGGCTCACTGTGTGCCTGCACGTTTACATGTTTGTATATATATGTGCGCACTCATAAACTAAACAAGTGAAAAAGTGTGAAACTGTGGCCCAAAATCATAAACCTTACTTCCTCCAGCGATTTTAAATCCTCTTCATCTAATATTTATACCTTATTTCAGGTTTATTTCATTTAACAAAAATAATTTTGAATAGTTTTAGTTTACAATAACAACACTTCTTTGTGTCTTCTTGTGTGCAAGTCCGTTTTCATCTAATATTTATATTTTATTTCAGCTTTATTTCAATTAATGAAAAAGTTTTTCTTTTAATATTTTTGCTTTTAGTTTTCAATAACAACACTTCTTATTAGCTTATTAGCTTGCAAGTTCTAAATAGGCTAACATTTCCATTAACAGTCATTGTACTGTGCCATTCAGAAAATATTTTTGTCATTTAAGTCATTTATGAAAATAATGATTTTGAACCAATAAGATTTCACTGTGGGCAGAGCAGTTAAGGTATAGTTCAAATTCTTTCTTCTGTGGAACATATAAGATATTTGTTTATGTTTTCAAACTAAGAAATATTTTTTGTCTATACAGTGGAATGCTCAATGATCACCAACATTCTTCAAAATATCTTCTTTTGTGTTCCACAGAAGAAAGAATGTCATACTGGTTTGGAATGACATTAGGGTGAGTAAATCATGACTTAATTTTAATTTTTGGGTGAACTATCCCTCTAAGTTGCAATGTCAAATTGACAAAAGTTGCAAAATACATGAATAGTACTAAATTATGAAGTATTATCATGCATTATCTTGTTAATTTGAGACTAGTCCAAATAGCTTCTGGGCTCACTGTGTGCCTGCACGTTTACATGTTTGTATATATATGTGCGCACTCATAAACTAAACAAGTGAAAAAGTGTGAAACTGTGGCCCAAAATCATAAACCTTACTTCCTCCAGCGATTTTAAATCCTCTCGCAAACCCAAACAAAAACCCAGAGCTCTAACATGCCCGGAAGTCACAACAACCATAAGTGCACATACAAAACCACAGGTGCACCAGCACGCCATCTGCACCATAATAAAATAATAAGCACACACTTCTGAACTTAGCTGGGTTCTTCTGGAGAGAAGAAGCTGCTCATAATTACAGAGCATTTGTTCTGGTGGTTTGGCAAGTTCCTGAAAGGCAGATGTCCTGAAGGACAGAGTAAATTACTGTGTATCTGTGCGGACTGCCAACTGTCAGCTCAGCTCGTTGCCGATGACCTTGGAATACTATTGTTGTTCCTTTGCAGGCTTGAGTAATTGCACTCAAAGCATGTAAGGAAGGACAGTGTGATGGGAGGGGGACTTTTGAAGACCAAAAACATAAATCAGTTTCAATCAAGATGTGCGGAGTTGAGTGCAGGTGAGAGACGGAGAGATAAATGTACATGTAAGAATTTTTTCATTACAGTGTTGTTATGGTTAACAAAAAGTATAATTAAAAAATAAATAATTACAACATTTTAATCAACTAAAATTTAAACATAATGGGAAAAATGGAAACTAACTAAAATAAATTAATATAATAAATTAATTTTAGTGTTTGTATTTTGTTACATAGTAAATCAAATTTAGCGCCATTAAACGTATTTACATTATATGTTAAAGCATTAACTTTAGCTGCATGCCATCAAATACTAAAAATAAAATAAATATTAAATAACGTCAAACTACAAAATGATGAAAAAAAAACTAAAACTGAAAGGATACATTTAAAATAAACAAATATTTAATGTTTTATATATATAGTGTTTTTCAAGGTATCAAGATACAAATTCAGAAAAAATATATAATATAATACCCTGGTTTCAAGACTGATTTAAAAATTACTTAATTGAGTTCTCAGCAGTGTTCCATTTAAGTATCAGTTTTGTCTCAATTTTTTCTCCTATTCCTTCAAAATAGGCATGATTGAGAACATATTTTGAGATTAATTCAGTTTTTTTTTTTTAATGGTTTAAAACGTGTTTCGGTTCATATTGAGATCTCTGACTTTTAATAGTGCAAAAGTGAAGACAGTTTGAGACATTCGAGATCTTGCATGAAACTAAATAGGCACGTGTGATATTATTGAGGTCTTTTTCTCTTTAAAAGTTTCCATTGGCTCTCAGTTTAACCTTATTGCAGTCTGGGAAAATGAACAAGAAATCAATGTCCTTTCTGCCTCCTATATCCTCTGTGAGGGTTGAGTACTCTGTTAACAAAAAGAGTACTATGGTGGCACCGTGCTGATGCTTTCAAATAGAAATAGCATAGTAGTACTATGGTATTTACATGATACTCAATGGTACAAAGAAAATAGTAGGCTGCTAAAATGATAGTCCAAAATACATTTTCGTAAGTTAGTATCCTTACTGTTCCTGCCGCTGTGCGTTTCTCACAAGCTATTTATTAAAACCGCACAATAAAAACGTCTCTGTGACGCCCGTGTGCAGCAATCGCCCTGTCATCCCCTTGTGACATACTGCAACGGACACACATATCTCACAGTCACTTTCTCCCTCGTCTCTCTCGTTCTCCTTCTCTAAGCAAAGAGAAAGTGCAAAGCCATTACATGATGCAAAGACCTTGGAATAGGAACGAGAAACTTCTTTAAACTGCGTCTATCTGAGACGGGCCATGATTGGAGGTCGGACGGAGGCTATGACAGAATCGAAACGGTGAAGATGATGGTCCTATTCTCCTTCATCATACTCAAATGCCCCTGGAAGCCTCTGGCAGCTCAGAGTAATCTCCTGTCAGGTTAATGACTGAGCGAGCGCTTGCCGAATTGAAGGACACTGGGTGCCATTACCTGTGTTTTTTTGAACACCTGTTCTATCATCTAAATCCTCTCTGTCATGCACAAGTTTGACAGTGCGAAACAAAAGTGAGAATTACTCTCAGGTTGGGAGAGAAACCTATGAAATAAGCACGTAATCCACAGGCTTTGTGTTTCTCAGCCACTTTGACTCATTTCAGGATAATTTAGCATGAATTAGCTGCATTAGCACATGCCAGTCCTATCAAAGTTAGTTTTCCATACATTTGTAATGTATGTAAACATCTTTTAGTGATGCAAAAAATCTTTATTCATAAATTAGAAATCTGACAGGGAACAAATCTTATTAATGAATCAGTTCACATCTGGTTCACTAAACCCATTTGAATGATTTGTTTATGAATGAAACCAAATCTGCCCCACTACAGTAAAACTATTAAAAATGGTTTCAGAAACTAAAATAAAGCTGAATTAAAATAAAATATAAACATTAAAAGCCTTGGAGATTAACAAAAAATGAAATAAATTAGATTAAGTTGAATTACTAAAACTAAGAATGAAATAAAAATAAATTAAAAGTTAAAAATACTGAGGAGGAAAAAATACTTTATTAGCTAAATAGCATAAATTATAACTAATGCAATGAACTGGAAATATATTTTTAGAGACATTTAAGAAAGAGTTGGTTTTAATAAAAATGTTTTATTATTATTAATGCATGCAAAGACATTTTCAGCTAAGAGATGTAAATTAATTGTATCACTAATTAACGTTAATGCAAATTACATTTAATAAATGTCTTGAAGTTATTATGAGCTAAATCGTGACTGCTGTAAAAAATGCACAACTGATTAGACAAAAAGTCTTTTAATATGCTTAAGACCCAATTAATTATTTCGGAATTTGTGCTGCAGGGTTTAAGCACATATGTAAGACTTAATCAATATTTATCAAAATCATAATCAATATGCAGGCAAAGCACTGAATGTAACAGGATATTATATGGCAAGAACATCTCCATTAAAGTGGGCTTAAAACTGAACTGGGACACATTAAATTAAAATTAAAATTACAAATTACAATCACCACAGTAAAAAAAAACATAATAAACCACAATCTGTGCATTAAAATGGCTTCATGAGAATGTATTAGAGCATTTAGAAATGCCACAGCAGGAGTCAGGGAACATGTAACAGTAATGCAAAAGAACCACTGAATCGATTTGTGAACAGGTTCATCAAAACTAATTGTCTGAAAGAGCCAATTTGCGTAAATGAGTCTTACTTCCCATTACTAATGAATCTATAAATCTTCAGGGAGCGTGATGATGCTATTTGTAAAATTGTGGAAGTAGAATTGGCAAAGTATTTTAGGTTAGAGCTCTGTAAACATTGGCTTTTTGTTTTTTAGATGAGTTGGATGCCAATGTTCCTGAATCATTTTAGCGCTGCCTTCAGTTTCAGGTTGTACATTTGAAAAAGAGCAAAACTGAGGTTTGTCACAATGGTGCTGCAAAGGGGGCAAGAAATAACAAGAAGCAACAAAAAATATCCCCCTCACACATCAAAAAGCATGGGAATGGACCTTATTCCAGTGGTCAAGAGGCTTTTTTGTAAGGAAAGTCAGTTCTGACCCAACCAAATGTTGCACATATATATTTTATTTTACACTTTTAATCAATTTAAAAGAGTTAATAGTTTTTATATTAATCTGTTTTCTAGTGCCTTTTTAGTGATTTAAATAAAAATACAGATAAAAACAGCAATATTGTGAAATTATTGAATGTAATTTATTCCTGCAGCTATATATACACAACATCCTTACTGAAAAAAAGAATAAGAAAAAGGCTTCCAGAACCAAGGCCAACTGAAAAAGTGTCTAGTCACTTTGTTGCAATCAATAGCATCTGATTTGTGCACCTCTAATGTAGACGTTCTGCCGACTTTAACTTGCACAAGTCAATTAAACTATACAAATGTTATGCCAAATGCTTCTAGGTCTCAACCTAATTCATTCATTTTGTCCTCCAGCATAATTGTGAGAATGCATATTTGAGAATCACTCATTGCCTACTTGAGGCTTGAAACTGTACAAAATGAAATGCCACAAGGAAGACAAAAAGGAAAAAGAGACTTCCTAAGGTCACTCAGGCTTTTTTTGGGTCCCTGTCCAGATGGTGATTTCAGTCAGTTGTCCTTCTGCCAGAATCGTTCCAGCTGGGAAGTCATGAGGTCCATTTACACACCAATGAAGCCCATTCTCTGATCCCATTTTGGGGGCTGATGTCTTGCTAACAAAGGATCACTTACCCTCCTCATTGAGGTGCATTTAAAGGCAATGTGTTTGCTCAGACGTGAGCTCACACGGACGCACACAAACACGCTCCGACAGATTCATTTTATAAATACTAAATGATGCCTCCACCTTAGCCGGTCGGTTCTGTCAGGTGCTGTGTTTGTCTGGATGTGTGCTTGTGTCCTCTGTGTCTGAGAGGATGAAAGGAAGCACAGAGGCAAGGGAAAGAGGGGACTTAAGTATTTGAAGTGCACTTGTGTCCCTGTTAGAGGAGGAGAAAAAGACAGAAGAGAAAGTTTAAACAAAAGTCATGCTAAAAAGAAAACTCAAGTGAGCGTAACGTATTAATTCATATTATCATATTAAATCACAAGTTTGTTCAAGTCAGTAATCCAAGTTTAAAAAAGTGTTTAAGATCTGTCAGTGTGAGATAAAACTCCATGCATGACTAAATTTTAATTGTGAGGATTTTAGTGCTCAGATCGCAGGATAAACACCATGAGGACATTTGCATGCCTGATGACTCCACAAAAACACAAGACAGTCCCGAGTAATTTTCTTAAAGTAACGTTATGCTCGTATATTAAACATAATATTTAATGTTATATAATAGGAAACAGCTAATATTACATTTAAATGAATCCTTACTAAATAAATAAAGGCCACAACTGTCAGAAGTTTTAAAAAACATTTTCAGTGATTTTATGCCATTTCAACTTAAAAAGGGGCAGAAAACATATTTATTTATGTGCATTAAGTATGTATATTTAAATAAGCAACCCTTTTCTGATGGTATTAAAACAAATTGAATTTTTTGTGAGGTCTAAATCACTTTTGATTAATATGCAAATTTGTGAATCTTTAAAAAGTTGAAGACTATTTTCATATTGAAATGGCTCAAATGGGTAAAGTTAAAAAGCACTTACTTAAATGACATGATGTTCTGTGTAATAATGCTACGGCCTACATACATGTAGACTGAGTGGCCCTCAATGATAAGATGAAATGTGCTGATTACCATATCAGAGCCGTTTAACCTCCAAGCTGTAGATCTGCAGATCAACCTGGTTTCAAATGAGTTAACTAACAACTGTAATTTCAGGTCCTTCAGAGTTATCTTGAAACTAGCATTTAAGCTGTCAATCTAGAGGACACTTCAGTGCTCTCTCTCTCTCTCTTGTTCTGTTTGCTCTCATACACACAAGCATCTTTGATTAAAAAATAGTTTACCACAAAACACCTCTTACGTAATCCTGACATTAAAAAATGTAAGCCTTTGCAACTATTTAAACTGCAAGATCAAATGTTAAATTATGCAAAAGCTGATATTTAATGTTTTTCTTTCAGTATTTTGTGCTCTCTGAACATGTTCAGCATTGTAATGTCACAATGTAAATGAAATATGAAGGCATTCCCAGGTTTAACTGTTTGTGATGCATATACTCTGGAGAATACAGAAAGAGAGAGTTTTTGACACAACATGCACATTAATTTACACACTGAAGAAAGATTCAGAGTTATTTATCAGCCTTTTATTAGAAAATTATTTACATTACTTTTACTTTCTCAAAAGAGTCCCAACAGTCAAGGACTACATTTCTGATTCTTGTCCTTTTACTCTCTTTTTATTGACATATTTGATTGCTTGAAGAACCTTTAACATTTCTATTGCACAACATCTGTATAATGCAAAAAGGGAACCTTTATATGAAAGCATAAAGAACCTTGAGAAACTTTTTTAAAGAGTGCACAGAGCAGTACAAGGAAAATACGAAAACATCTTTCATTAGAAATTCAACCAACATAGTTGTATAGCAATGTCACCAAGCATCTTAAAATCAGTAGTTTACAATAAAATGTCACTTTTGAGCTAATTTACTTTGTCCTGCCATTGCATTTCCATCCTTAATTATCTGTCTAATAGGGGTGTAATGGTACACAAATTTGACAGTTCGGTACAGCAGGGGGGAAAACTAACCATATATATAAACAGTGGTTTACTGAAGAAATTCAATTATAATTACAATTTTCTTAGGGATAAAAATCTACCTTAGCGTATGCTCTAAACTATCAGGAGCCTTTTACATTACTATAAGGTTAAAATTAACAACAGAGCCCAAACGTAAATTAAATTACTTTATTACTTTAATTATTTATTTTTAAATAAAATAATCAACATTAAAAATTTTATGCAAACATGTCAATTGCACATAATGCAGTTTAAATTAACTTCTAAATAAAACAATTTCTGTTTGTTGTTGAAATATATTCATTTACACATTGGCTGTCATAACTTGTTTCATATGCAGGTAACACTAACAGGTAATGTAAAATATGAGTATATAGTCTATTATTTCATGAAATGCTCTTTTCTAGACTTCATTTCTCTAGCGAACGAACGAGCTGTAGACACTGAGGACTTGCCTGAGGTAAAGAAATGCTACATGACATAATATTTACAAGCTGTTTATTGATGTTTTTCATGGTTGAAACATTGATTGGGCGATTACATGAGGCATGAGATGTACATTCATGTTTATTTCGCATTAAAAAACAATAGTAAAGAAGAAGGGATGACCATGCTCACTCGCACTCTGTGCTGCCGTTTGAACTGAGGCGTTTTTACAGAGATCTGTCACACCACATCAAAGAGCATCAAAACTGCATTTATTGCAGTTTTGGGTGTAATTTGAAAGATGAGACTTTGTTTCTTATCAAAATAACAATATATAGCCTAAAACTGGAAGTTTCCAATTAAGTTCCACTCACGCAGTGGTTACATTTTTTTTGGTACATATACGTGTACCATTACACCCTTACTTTTCAAGGCTGGTTTTGCATCATGGGCCTTATAAAATATTTACTTCGCCAAACATTTTATTTCTGAACAGTGTAGTACATAAATCTGGATATCTGGGATTTGTAATGGTTATGTAAAATACACCCAGACGAGCATATTCAAATCATTTTGTCCATTGCCTGCACATTCAGAAGTGCCCATAATGGTCTACATGAGAAGGCTAATATCTGTGATGGATTGATCATATAATTTCTACATTTCACTTGGAATGAGCTCATTAGTTTGCAGTATGTGCTATTCAGGCCTATCTGACCTAGCAGGGCCATGCGGGCTGTGTTAACATGGATCTAAGAAAAGACCCATGCTGGGAACATTGCTTTAGTAAAGTCTCTCGTATTGAAAGCCAGACAGGTGCAAGATAATTGAAATGAGGAGTGTTTGTGAGTTCATGCATGCATGTGTGCATTCACATCAGCCACTCATTATGCTTCTGCTAGGAACCGGTCATCTTTCACATGCTTATTGACTGAAGATGAAGAATTTCTTGCACAGATGGTCACCCCCGGTGTCATTTATCTGCTGGAAAAAACAAAATAATCGAAAGGCTTGCTCAGCACAGAGGTACAAAGATTAAGGCGGGAACAGCACAGGCACATCTTCCATGCTGTTGCATAAATTAGTTTAAACATTAAAGGCCAATTTGAGATTAAGATCCTGTAGCTGCCGTGGCTCAGGCCCAATCACAGCATATGAATGCACAATATCTGGAGAGATTAAACTCATTACTCACATGCACTGACAAATGGACACTGGCAGGCCTGGCATTGGTTTGGTCATGCACCGCACTCATTCACGGGTCACGCAGATGTTGGAATGCATAGGCAGTGTTGGGGAAAGTTACTTTTAAAAGTAATACATTACAATATTACGTTACTCCCTAAAAAAGTAACTAATTACGTTAATGGTGTTAGGTTACTTTTGAGTTACTTTTTAAATCTCCGCAGGGCTTGCGTATGTGTTTTTAATATAAAAAGGTTATTCTGTTACAAATGTAAAAGCCCTTTCACACCAAAAGTGAAATGAATATGCCTCAGGCTGAAAGAAATGTACAGTGGGTACGGAAAGTATTCAGACCCCCTAATGGACAGCCCCTGAGTTAAATATATGAGTGTCACAGCAAAGGGTCTGAATACTTAGGACCATGTGATATTTCAGTTTTTCTTTTTTAATAAATCTGCAAAAATGTCAACAATTCTGTGTTTTTCTGTCAATATGGGGTGCTGTGTGTACATTAATGAGGAAAAAAACTTAACTTGAATGATTTTAGCAAATGGCTGCAATATTGTTAAGAGTGAAAATTTTAAGGGGGTCTGAATACTTTCCGTACCCACTGTATATTCATGTCTGTACAGTAGAGATAGCAGCTCAAACAAATCGCATGAAGAATATAACGCAGGAGAAGAAAGTTCAACATTATTCAGCAATAACAAAAATGAAACACAAATGTGTCATTTTTGCTTATTAGTATGGTTGAATTGGATCATCAAAGGTCAGTAGCAAAGACATTGGTTAAAAAAATGGGATTAAATACATAAAGGATATTTGTCTTATTTAACATTTAATTATTGCAGGTTTGTATAATATTCTGAGCTTGAATTGTTTTTGCATTATTTTTATTCAATTTTGAAGAACACTGCATCTGTTTTTGTGCAGGTGAGATCAGTAAATACGCATTCATATTTAGTCTAGAACTACAGTAACATCATGTTCACACACAACACCTCTGCATTTACAGCCGATTTCTCTCAACAGGGCAACAAGAGATCCGTCAGTCAAGACATGGGAAACAAAGTAACTGGAGTTACTTATTTGAAAAAGTAACTCAGATATTTCCTTCTAAATTAAAAAGTAATGCATTACTTTACTACTTACTTAAAAAAGTAATCTGATTGCATAACTCGCGTTACTTGTAATGTGTTACCCCCGACACTGTGCATGGGTGATCTATGCATATGTTCTCATGCCATTTTAAGTCTTATTTTGATCTGACAAAGTGGTTATTTAAGTGCATGAGTTGTTTACTTTTTAAAATTAGTCTTTCCATTGACGCCATTATATTGTTCATTCAGACTGATTCACGAACACGGAACATGCAAGAACACAAGAGGTGGGATTTATCGCATGAACCAATCACAGCCGTACATAACCAGTCATATCCAGTCAAATCGCGATGACTTTCCCCCATTCATTCTCAATCACCCCCCACTAAACCCACTGCATGCTTTATGGGGTCTGTTAAAACTCAATGGGCTCAGGGGAGGCAAGAGAGATGAGGACTCCCGCTGTAAACTTTACCTGCTGGTGTCGCTGTTGGACAAGGTTTCTTAAGGTTTCTATCATTTAATTAAAAATGAGTGATTTATACACTTTTTAATGATATGTTTTGTAATATTGTTTTTTTTTTCATTCAATATTTTGGGGAGACACTGCCTCCCTTGACTCCTCAGAGGAAACTCCCCTTGCTAACACAGTCTGTGATGATTTATTAGCATGTCCCAATACTGTTGTAGTATCTTAACAGATGCTAGTGCTTCGATATGCTAGAACCTAAATGCAAATGTCAAAATTAGGTGGTCTCCCTGCCAAAAACCACTTCTAAGATCAGGCTAGTTTTAGCTGGTTAGAGACCACAACTTTATTACAAAGTAGCATGTCGTAAACTGACATACTTAATAGATTCTAATACTTAGCTATGCTAAGATGTACGCTTACATCTAATACATGTAATCACAAATGTCACAATTAAGGCCGTCTGTGAAATCAAAGCACAAGTTTATGACTTATTAGCATACTGGTGTATGGTCCTAAAAGATCCTATAGCTTATGCTAAGACTTCCACCCCAATGCAAATGCTGAAAGGTTGTCACACACAAATTCGGCTATGTACTTTCTCATATTCAGTGAAGTACATATTTTAAGTGCATATAGTACCTTATAACTTTGCAAATTGATATGCAGCCAATGTATAGGGATGGAGAGAGAGAGACTCCTGTAACTCTTAAAGTAATAAGAAAAGTTTAAGTTGAAGCTTTAATATCAAAGCCAACTTCAAAAGCTTTAATGATGTATGAATCGTTGTCATGAGCTGTTAGTGTTATTATTCAGCGCTCAGAAGGTTCAAATTATTTCACCAGTTCTCATGGAGTTGGACTTTTCTTGAGTGCTAAAATTCCCAAATATATTACTAGATTAATCATATCTGTCCTTGAACTGCTGACTTTGCACGTCTGTATGAATGTGCGTGGGTGTTTTTTATGAAGTGAGTCTTATCGGAATTTTACTGTCATTTCTTTAAGTTCCTTGTGCATCAACATACAGCTGCAGATACTTCAGTTGGAATTTTTTAGAGAAGCTGGAGGCACATCAAATCTCAAAATGAAGTTGTGATATCAACTCATCGGCCATTTCTGATTATATTAATGCAATGATAACATGCAGAATGCAGATTCCCTATTTTGGAACATCTAGAGTGAGTTATATTGATTAAATGACTGATTAATGATGATTAATGTCGAATCTTGAAGATAAGATTAAAAGTTAAACAACAAATGGAGAAAAATTGCAGCATTCTAGTTGCATAATGTAGAGTGGGAGACTCTATAGAAATCTGCAAAGATGTCAGCAAATAAACTTACACCCCCTCTTCTTCTATTCTCACATATTTCAATATGTGACAATAGGAGAATAACTCTATACTCTCTCCCATGCACAAACACCTCCTCCTGGTCCATCCAAGCAGATTTGGTTTTGTGTCCAGAAATGTCCCATCCTAATCTAATTCTAAATGTGTACTGTGGATTTGAGCAATTTCGCCTCTCTGGAATGCTTCAGTTAACTGTCATGATTCAAAATCGTGAGTCATGATTTATTTGTCAAACCCTGCTTTC
>NW_015505760.1:608026-630856 GCF_001515645.1 Sinocyclocheilus grahami | reverse complement strand
TTTTTATATACAGTGGGTACGGAAAGTATTCAGACCCCCTTAAATTTTTCACTCTTTGTTATATTGCAGCCATTTGCTAAAATCATTTAAGTTAATTTTTTTTCCTCATTAATGTACACACAGCACCCCATATTGACAGAAAAACACAGCATTGTTGACATTTTTGCAGATTTATTAAAAAAGAAAAACTGAAATATCACATGTTCCTAAGTATTCAGACCCTTTGCTCAGTATTTAGTAGAAGCACCCTTTTGATCTAATACAGCTATGAGTCTTTTTGGGAAAGATGCAACAAGTTTTTCACATCTGGATTTGGGGATCCTCTGCCATTCTTCCTTGCAGATCCTCTCCAGTTCTGTCAGGTTGGATGGTAAACGTTGGTGGACAGCCATTTTTAGGTCTCTCCAGAGATGCTCCATTGGGTTTAAGTCAGGGCTCTGGCTGGGCCATTCAAGAACAGTCACAGAGTTGTTGTGAAGCCACTCCTTCGTTATTTTAGCTGTGTGCTTAGGGTCATTGTCTTGTTGGAAGGTAAACCTTTGGCCCAGTCTGAGGTCCTGAGCACTCTGGAGAAGGTTTTCGTTTAGGATATCCCTGTACTTGGCCGCATTCATCTTTCCCTTGATTGCAACCAGTCGTCCTGTCCCTGCAGCTGAAAAACACCCCCACAGCATGATGCTGCCACCACCATGCTTCACTGTTGGGACTGTATTGGACAGGTGATGAGCAGTGCCTGGTTTTCTCCACACATACCGCTTAGAATTAAGGCCAAAATGTTCTATCTTGGTCTCATCAGACCAGATAATCTTATTTCTCACCATCTTGGAGTCCTTCAGGTGTTTTTTCATGTGTCTTGCACTGAGGAGAGGCTTCCGTCGGGCCACTCTGCCATAAAGCCCCGACTGGTGGAGGGCTGCAGTGATGGTTGACTTTCTACAACTTTCTCCCATCTCCCGACTGCATCTCTGGAGCTCAGCCACAGTGATCTTTGGGTTCTTCTTTACCTCTCTCACCAAGGCTCTTCTCCCCCGATAGCTCAGTTTGGCCGTACGGCCAGCTCTAGGAAGGGTTCTGGTCGTCCCAAATGTCTTCCATTTAAGGATTATGGAGGCCACTGTGCTCTTAAGAACCTTAAGTACAGCAGAATTTTTTTTGTAGCCTTGGCCAGATCTGTGCCTTGCCACAATTCTGTCTCTGAGCTCTTCAGGCAGTTCCTTTGACCTCATGATTCTCATTTGCTCAGACTTGCACTGTGAGCTGTAAGGTCTTATATAGACAGTTGTGTGGCTTTCCTAATCAAGTCCAGTCAGTATAATCAAACACAGCTGGACTCAAATTAAGGTGTAGAACCATCTCAAGGATGCTCAGAAGAAATGGACAGCACCTGAGTTAAATATTTGAGTGTCACAGCAAAGGGTCTGAATACTTAGGACCATGTGATATTTCAGTTTTTCTTTTTTAATAAATCTGCAAAAATGTCAACAATTCTGTGTTTTTCTGTCAATATGGGGTGCTGTGTGTACATTAATGAGGAAAAAAACTTAACTTGAATGATTTTAGCAAATGGCTGCAATATTGTTAAGAGTGAAAATTTTAAGGGGGTCTGAATACTTTCCGTACCCACTGTATATTCATGTCTGTACAGTAGAGATAGCAGCTCAAACAAATCGCATGAAGAATATAACGCAGGAGAAGAAAGTTCAACATTATTCAGCAATAACAAAAATGAAACACAAATGTGTCATTTTTGCTTATTAGTATGGTTGAATTGGATCATCAAAGGTCAGTAGCAAAGACATTGGTTAAAAAAATGGGATTAAATACATAAAGGATATTTGTCTTATTTAACATTTAATTATTGCAGGTTTGTATAATATTCTGAGCTTGAATTGTTTTTGCATTATTTTTATTCAATTTTGAAGAACACTGCATCTGTTTTTGTGCAGGTGAGATCAGTAAATACGCATTCATATTTAGTCTAGAACTACAGTAACATCATGTTCACACACAACACCTCTGCATTTACAGCCGATTTCTCTCAACAGGGCAACAAGAGATCCGTCAGTCAAGACATGGGAAACAAAGTAACTGGAGTTACTTATTTGAAAAAGTAACTCAGATATTTCCTTCTAAATTAAAAAGTAATGCATTACTTTACTACTTACTTAAAAAAGTAATCTGATTGCATAACTCGCGTTACTTGTAATGTGTTACCCCCGACACTGTGCATGGGTGATCTATGCATATGTTCTCATGCCATTTTAAGTCTTATTTTGATCTGACAAAGTGGTTATTTAAGTGCATGAGTTGTTTACTTTTTAAAATTAGTCTTTCCATTGACGCCATTATATTGTTCATTCAGACTGATTCACGAACACGGAACATGCAAGAACACAAGAGGTGGGATTTATCGCATGAACCAATCACAGCCGTACATAACCAGTCATATCCAGTCAAATCGCGATGACTTTCCCCCATTCATTCTCAATCACCCCCCACTAAACCCACTGCATGCTTTATGGGGTCTGTTAAAACTCAATGGGCTCAGGGGAGGCAAGAGAGATGAGGACTCCCGCTGTAAACTTTACCTGCTGGTGTCGCTGTTGGACAAGGTTTCTTAAGGTTTCTATCATTTAATTAAAAATGAGTGATTTATACACTTTTTAATGATATGTTTTGTAATATTGTTTTTTTTTTCATTCAATATTTTGGGGAGACACTGCCTCCCTTGACTCCTCAGAGGAAACTCCCCTTGCTAACACAGTCTGTGATGATTTATTAGCATGTCCCAATACTGTTGTAGTATCTTAACAGATGCTAGTGCTTCGATATGCTAGAACCTAAATGCAAATGTCAAAATTAGGTGGTCTCCCTGCCAAAAACCACTTCTAAGATCAGGCTAGTTTTAGCTGGTTAGAGACCACAACTTTATTACAAAGTAGCATGTCGTAAACTGACATACTTAATAGATTCTAATACTTAGCTATGCTAAGATGTACGCTTACATCTAATACATGTAATCACAAATGTCACAATTAAGGCCGTCTGTGAAATCAAAGCACAAGTTTATGACTTATTAGCATACTGGTGTATGGTCCTAAAAGATCCTATAGCTTATGCTAAGACTTCCACCCCAATGCAAATGCTGAAAGGTTGTCACACACAAATTCGGCTATGTACTTTCTCATATTCAGTGAAGTACATATTTTAAGTGCATATAGTACCTTATAACTTTGCAAATTGATATGCAGCCAATGTATAGGGATGGAGAGAGAGAGACTCCTGTAACTCTTAAAGTAATAAGAAAAGTTTAAGTTGAAGCTTTAATATCAAAGCCAACTTCAAAAGCTTTAATGATGTATGAATCGTTGTCATGAGCTGTTAGTGTTATTATTCAGCGCTCAGAAGGTTCAAATTATTTCACCAGTTCTCATGGAGTTGGACTTTTCTTGAGTGCTAAAATTCCCAAATATATTACTAGATTAATCATATCTGTCCTTGAACTGCTGACTTTGCACGTCTGTATGAATGTGCGTGGGTGTTTTTTATGAAGTGAGTCTTATCGGAATTTTACTGTCATTTCTTTAAGTTCCTTGTGCATCAACATACAGCTGCAGATACTTCAGTTGGAATTTTTTAGAGAAGCTGGAGGCACATCAAATCTCAAAATGAAGTTGTGATATCAACTCATCGGCCATTTCTGATTATATTAATGCAATGATAACATGCAGAATGCAGATTCCCTATTTTGGAACATCTAGAGTGAGTTATATTGATTAAATGACTGATTAATGATGATTAATGTCGAATCTTGAAGATAAGATTAAAAGTTAAACAACAAATGGAGAAAAATTGCAGCATTCTAGTTGCATAATGTAGAGTGGGAGACTCTATAGAAATCAGCAAGACGTCAGCAAAGAAACTTACACCCCCTCTTCTCCTATTCTCACTTATTTCAATATGTGACAATAGGAGAATAGCTCTCTACGCTCTCCAATGCACAAACGCCTCCTCTCAGTCCATCCAAGCAGAGGTGGTTTTGTGTCCAGAAACGTCCCACCCTAATCTCATTCTGAATGTGTGCTGTGGATTTGAGCAATTTCGCCTCTCTGGAATGCTTCAGTAACGCCGTTAATTGTCATGATACAAAGTCGTGAGTCATGATTTATTTGTCAAACCCTGCTTTCTTTCTCCCTTTCTCGTCAAATTGTCATGTGCATTAAATAAAACACAAACAGATACAGATTTTGGAGGACACTATGTTATTGTAACGTGATTTATGCCAGAGTGAGAAAATTAATTTATTAACACCACTAAAGAGATAATGATTTTGGCCCTCTGACCATATTTACTGTAATGTGCTTCATTAATGTAGATTATTAAGGGCATCTATAAATTATACTGAATTGTTGGATAAAATATAAATAGGCATTTATGTAATATATAGTAAAGGTTTTACATGTTTTACACGGGTACAAGAGAGACACAGTGAAAAAGCACATAAAAGACCAACAAACACGATAATAGAAAAAAAAAATTTTTCAATAGAAGCCAAGCAGTTACAAAAAGGACACATAATGTAAAGCATTCATCCCGTAAAATGAAACTATCTTGCTACATTTGGCTTTCCTGGAACATAAAATAAAGTCATTATGTAAGAGTCGCAACAGTGAATGAGTTTGATACATTCACTAATGTCTCGCTCATTGAGAGGCATGACCTCGTCTTCAAACCATCTGGCAGTGATACGTGAGGGACTCCAGTCAAACCATCTTCATCTGTGATAGACAGCTTTGCCACCTGATGAAACGTCCCTTTACTGTGCCTATAATTGGCTTTGTGTGTGAGCCAAATTTGGGTTTTCTTTTCCTGCAAGGAAACAAAAGATTACAACGTCTGAAAATAATTTTTCAATCTACTTGCTGACACTACTTATTCTGACTGTCAACCACAACGATGTGCCTACAGAGAAATGGAGAAATTAAAAAAGGTTGAAAGGATTGAATTTATTTCCTTATGAAATTAACTCTTCATGAAACCTATACTCAGGAACTCACACAAAACAGACACCATGCAATAAAACAATAAATCTTTTCTGGAGAAGAAATCTTCAAAGAGAGCAAACAACGGCTCTCTCCTCGCCCATTTACGACCCCCTTCTCCCCCTGGCCTCTCTGCCTCTCCCTCTTTCCCCCCAAAAGGTTTCACCCAAAGTTCATTAAGAATACGCATATCCCACAGATCATGTATCTTGTGAACCTGTTGTTTTTCCCCTTCATGTTTAGTGTCATTTTAAAGGTCTTTGTGCGATTGGTAAATTGGTTTCAATTTCAAAGTAGTCATTTATATTGTGAGAAAGACTTAACACTTTTGTAGAATTGTGTTGTGTTGAGGAGGGGGTGTGTCCCCCTTTAGGGGTCTGTGAGAATGTTTCCAGCCGGGTGTGACCCTGGATCACAGAAACTAACAAACAAAAGGTCTTTTATGTTTTTACAACTGATTTAAAGATTTCTCTGTCTTTGTTCTGGTAGTATTTAAGGGAAAGTTGCAAATCAGTCAGGGCGATTCTGTAGCCAGAAAGCCCGTAGTGTGAAGGTGTCCACAAAATTCACACTATGTATTTTTCACACGAAGTCAGGTATGCATCTTACTCTTAGATTTGTCTTTGAGAATTTGATGTCTTGTATTGATTTAATATCTTTGAATTGTCTATGTAATTGGCATAATACATATTTACCTGACTGATAATAAATTGTTATATTTGATTTATTCTGAACTCTCCTAAAATCATTATGACTAGTAAACTGTGAGGAGGCTTTTGTTACCACAAATCTATGACCAGGATAGATCAAACTGAAGGCTTGTGAATGATAGGAGCAGTAGGCACGTCATCGGAGACCTTCTGATTTCTGTCTATCGCCGATGTTAGCAAGTTGTACGGGAAAGGACTAAGTGAATTACACTTTTTGTCATAAGCAAGCAGTAGGCGGCAGGCAAAATAGGTATTAGTCTACCTACACCCTCTGACTAGCATCAGACTGGCGAGTTTGTGACCGTAAGATCCACGTAAGGCCAGCGTGAGACTTGAAAGAGACATTAGGTCCCCAGTGAACGGATAAGTGAAAGTATAGTGAGTCAGGAATAATCGAATATCTAAATTAATATTTGTGATCATTAAAGTTAGGCAATATTTCAAAGCAATAGTTCTAGTTAAAAACTGATCACGTGAAATTGGAGTCAGATTGAACACGGAGCTAGACAAAATTGAAACTAAGTCCTGATAAATCCAGAAGCGCAAGTAAAAGACCGGATACGCATTAAACCTTCAACCAGGCTGCTGGATTCTGCTTTTTGGGCTGGCGGGTGGATCCTTACAAGGTTGTGATGAATGAGGGTGGGGACAAAGCAGATGAGAGAACACCTCTCCTGCATGTTGTGAAAGATGAGATTTTTTGACATGGCGCTCTCTTAATGTCACTGATGACTGTCCCTGTAAACTACTTGTGACTTTGCCATTTTCAAACCTGTGTCAATTGTCTGCAAGCACAGCAGGGCAGGACTGACCTAGTGGGTGTCACGTCCCTCAAATATCCCATCTGCAGTGTATAAATGAGGCTGTAGAGCTCAAAATTTAAAAAAAGTTAGTTAACCTTAAACTGAACTTTAACTTTAAACTAAAAATGTCAAGAAGCCGTGATCTAAAATTTTATATGATTTAATAGGTAACAATTTTAAGTAAACTAATATTTCTTAAGTCGTTTTAACTCAAAAGTTTATGCAGATCATTCCAGTTGTACATTTCTTTCTTAATTCATGTTTAACTCTGTGTATTACATGCTGTTTCTTTGTAATTATTTATGAAATTTACTAGCAATTTCTGAGTGATTTTTTTTCAAAGTAAATCCTACAACACCTTTTTTCAGTGTTTTAAATTGTTCAATATAGTGTTGTTAGTGTAAAGATAAATACATTTAAATAAAAATAGATTAATACAATTAAAATAAATACAGTTTAGTTCATAAAAAACTGCATGCATGATATATTATAAAAGTTTAACACCAAAAAAAGACTTACATAATTTTGTTAACTTTGGCAGCCCTAAAATACTACAACTATAATACAAACAAAAATAACTACCAATAGAAAATACTAGGGGGAAAATACTGAAAAGAACAATAGTTGAGTGAAAACTAACAAAAATTAAGTAACAATGAATTTAAAGGACAAATAAATACACAAAAAATAATAATAATTTAAAACCACTAGTATATTGTGATAGCAGGGATGAATTACTTATAACTTGTAAAGTAACCCAAACAACAGCAAAGTACATCTTAGTTATTTTCCTTCATTATTTACTTGATATTATAATTATTTTTTACAGTGTGCTGAAGCACAAAGGCTCAACCAGCCCCCTAGAAAACAAAACACCCTAGTGCCTACAGGCTCCTTCTGTAACAGTCTCAAGAATGAGTCTGTGTTGTCAAAGAAACAACAGATAAAGAAGCTTGCTTAACAAACCATCATATCTGCCAAATCATTACAACTTGTACAAAGAAACAAGTTAAAAAAACACAATGGGGGAGAAAAGGCCCCAAAAAGGATAAGAACTGCAAACTTGGACTGAGGCAAACCCACTTATGAGAGTTCAGTAATGTTTCATGCTTTGTAGTTTCATGAAAGAGCCAAAAAAATCAATAGTAATGCTAAAGACCAAATCCTGTAATGCAGTAGAGGGGAACAAAGCGAGATGAATATGACTGTAAAATCTGGCTTTAGTCTGTGTGATACACAAAGCTGAGCTCAAACCTCACTGATGCGCGTCTCATTCTACTTTTTATGATATGAGAATTTCTGTTTTATTTTTCAAGTGTTTTTGGGACATAGCAGCATAATACGGATGATTGTCCTCAACTAAGTAAAAGAGATGCATATTCAGCTGTTCTCACATGCACACACTCTTATGTAAAGAAAAAAATTTCTCTGTCGCCTCTTTGATTCCGCTCCCCAAAATCCATTAAATAGCACATCTTAAGAAGCTGTTTTTTACCCTTTACATCCTTCCTTCAGGGAAGAGAATACAGTGTCTGAGATATTCCTTATTTCTACTTTTCATTCGCGGTACCTTACCTGCCCTGTTAAACTAGTTTGAAGTGAAAGCGATAGTTCATCCAGAAAAGAAAATTCTGAAATCATTTACTCAACCTCATGTCTTTTGAAACTCACGTTTCTTACTTTCTTCTTTGAAACACAAAAGGAGATGTTTAGCAGAAAGTTCAAGTTGCTCTTTTCTATAGAAAGTGAATAGTAAGATTAACAATGAATTTTAGTCTGTTACACAAAGCTATAGAATCACCTGGAAGACGTGGAATATAAATTGTTTGATATATTGTTATGATGCTTTTAGGGTGCATTTTTGGAGCTCGACAGTCCCTGGTCCCCATTCACTTTCATTGTATGGAAAAGAGCAACTTGACTTTTACATACTTCAATTCGCAATAGCAACATGGATAATAATGCAGAAATTCCTGGATTCTGATCACATGAATCATAGCTGCTTAATGGTGCAATTATTTACAAACATATTAACCCAAATTATACATTTTCGAACACATTTTTTTTTCTAAAAATAAAGCCATTAAAGTAATAGTTCACCCAAAAATGAAAACTCCTCTGCAGTGAATGGGTGCCATCAGAATGAGAGTCCAAACTGAGAAAAGAGAGTCCAGTTGATAAAAGCATCACAATAATCCACAAGTAATCCACATGACTCTAGATCATCAGTTAATGTCTTGTGAATTGAAAAGCTATGTGTTTATTAGAAACAAATCCATCATTAAGCAGTTTTAACTTTAAGCCATCACTTCTGGTCAAAATATGAGTCCATAATCCGTAATAACACCTCCTCTCACAGTAAAATCCACCAACATATTTGTTAAGAACTGTTTTTGAATTTGAAGATTGCTTGATCTTAGCATAGTAGGATTATTGTGATGTTTTTAGCAGCTGTTTGGACTCTCATTCTGAAGGCACCCATTGTTGGTGTTTGTTAGCATTTGTCTGTGCGGTGTGAATTGACCTTTACACCACAATAGAAGTTCCAGACTAGTTTGAGTTATTTCTATCACAGAAACTACAAATGATAAGCATCAGCTTTAATGACATATAATTTAGGAATATACAGTATAAGGTTGTAAAACTAAAGCACTGTTTAGACAGTGTTTGGTGTCTCCCACGGTCCTCTGAGACTGTAATCAGATTAATTGTGCTCTTGTATTCTGTATTTAATCAGTAGTGCTGTAGTAATCAGTGTCGCACAATCAGTCTGTTAATCAGTAGCGTTGTGATTAAATAACACTAATATACACATCAACCAAACATCTGGATAAACCATTTAATGCTTTTAGCAGATGCTTCAACATATAAATACACTCTTAAAAATAAAGGTGCTTCACGATGCCATAGAAGAACCTTTTTTTCTAAATGGTTCCATAAAGAACCTTTAACATCTGAAGAACCTTTCTGTTTCACAAAAGGTTCTTTGTGGCGAAAGAAGGTTCTTCAGATTATAAAAAGGTAAGAAAGAGATGGTTCTTTAAAGAACTTTTGACTGAATGGTTCTTTGTGGAACCAAAAATGGTTCTTCTATGGCATCGCTTAAAGAACCTTTTGAAGCACCTTTATTTTTAAGAGTGTACTTTGCTTGTTTGAGAATTGAACTGACAACTTTGATGTTGTTAGCACCAGTTGAGATACAATAACATATCAAATTATATTTTACATTCACTTAACACACCTAAAATAATGGCACCACGTATTTTGTATTCATTAGATGTCATGTTGGTATGTAAGCACAGGCGTGTGTGTGTGTTCGTGTGTCGGGCAGATGGTGGGGATGGACCAGAGGGAGCTGTTGTGACACACAGGTGGCTGTTCGACCTGCTAAAAGGCAGACCAACACCTGGAGAAGTCTTAGAGTTGAAATAGAGAGGAAATAATGAGTTGCAAACACACTCTCAAACACAGAGATACAGTGAGTAAAAGACAGAGGGCACAAAGGGTGAAACAGGATGCCAAGACTCTCTTCTTATTTCACTGTCAGAAAGGTATATCTCTTACATACTGGTATGCAATATGCCCAAAATCTTACATTGCAATATAAATCATTTTATTTAATGATAACAATATATTTCACAGTATAGTTATTTTTGCTGAAAATAAGGCAAAGCATTTTAGATCACATTAAAATGTCACAATTCTCAGTTTTTTAATAACACAGCAAAAGCTAATGCTGATAATGTAAATACAAAGTTCTGTCATGAAACTCTAGATGGCGCAGTCCGATAAGTTCTAACCGTAGACAGTAAAAAAAAAGGATGACGTGTCTCCACTTCCTTCCACTATAGAAAAGTGAAGCCAAAGCATCTCAGTATGGCCGCTGCCGTCTTTGCGTCATTTGGAGCCACAGTCTGCGCAGTAGAGATTCGTTTGGAGCCAGAGTCTGCGCAGTAGTGATTGTGAGGTGGAGTCTCGGTATCAAAGTCCTGCCCAAACTCCCGCAGACCCAATCGCAAGATCACAATCATGACACCACACCCTGTTTTTATAGCACCAAATAACTACCTAAAAGCAAACTTATTAGAAAAACAAATACTTGAACATAAATCAGCACGATAAGAACTACTTCAAATGACGGAAACCATCTTTGGAAATTGGAAATTGGAAATTTTATTTGAAGTGTAATTTGATTATTTAGTTTGTCTCACGTCCCATAATATTACATGGAGAGGGTGGGGTTTATTACCTGTACTGCAGCCAGCCACCTGGGGGCGATCAAGACACTTTGGCTTCACTTTGCAGGACTTGTGCGGCAAGCTTGGTTCTAACTCTATCTGACATATTGACATCATTATTCACATGGCACAGCTGATTGGTTTCTTTTCGTATCAACAGCCAATAACCTTCCTGCTCAACATTCAAATAATCGGCTAGCGCTTGCTGTAGCAGTCGCAACACGCTTTAGAAACCAGCTCCAGGTTCTTCAGAAACCTTCCCCAGCTCCACCTGTATAGATCTGCTGTGATTTCATGTATGTTATATACTGTATGATGCAATATGTGCAACAGCAGTATTTTCTACATGCTCACAGCAGCATGTTGTGGATATATTGGCAGTAGCAAGTCTCGGTACTTGCTCTGCCGCAGCAGCAGTGTAGCAGATCTATTCCGCCAAGACCAAATACCTTAACATTGTCATGTATATTACCAGGCTAAACTCTCCGAGAGTTGTCTTGACAGAACCAACATACATAAAAAGTTCCCAAGTTTATTGAAGGCAACTTAGGCAAGTAAACAGTCTTTAGTAATAAAATTAAAACAACAAAGCTAATTACAATGACAATCAGTGGGACAAATAAATACAAATAAGTAGATATATAGGCTGCTGTTGTAAAGGCCCATTCATACCAACAACGATAACTATTACAATTATTATATTAGTGTCCATACCAACGGATGATAACGTTCTGTTTATTATAAGCATGTATTGCAGTTCTGTCATCTGCCGCTTTAAATGATCAATCTCTTTAAAACAGGATGGATTCTTATTGGCTGTCAATGTTTTTTATTGTTCATCAGCTGGACAAAATTTGCTCTGAAAGTGAGTCCAAAGATATTGTTCTTGTGTCATTTCCATTATAGTTGAGGTGTAGACATCCCTATTCTCATAGAATTATTAAAACTTATTGTCCTTGGTGTGAACAGCCATTTTATGAAAACTTGGTTGTTTATGCTATAAAAAGTTATTTTTTTTTTAAATCAGTGCTATATGACTAGAAAAATTATGAAAAGGGCTATGATATTCCCCTTTGCAAATATGTTGGAAAACTTCAACGCCCATAATGCACTGGGTCAAACTGACTGTTAGCAGGAATACAAAAATGCAGAAGTGTGATCTGTGGTTTTCATAAAAGCCTTAGGTCAATGTAGCCAATCCACATGACCAACTTGTCATGATATGAAAACTGTGTGGGGAAATGTTTTGCCCTCACACTTACCACTCTACTGTTATATTGCTCATCTCTACCACTGATACACAGTTGGTCAAAATTGAAGTTCTTTCTTAGAAACAGATTTATTCAGTTTGTTTTAAGTAATGCATAATAATTCATACTAGTAACTCACATCTCAGTTTGAAGTAGGCATTCTAAAATGTGTGTGTGTGTGTGTGTGTGTGTGTGTGAATCTAGTGGAAATTAAATTCTCTAACGCAGTGTAAATAGGTCACTTCTTAAGAGATTCAAAACATTAGAATTCCTCAAGGCTCCGAAACACTTTCAAGACCTTGTTAGGGCTGTGGACTGCATCTTAAATGACACCTATTATCAGAGGCAATTCAAACTCAATCTTTCCCATTTCAAAACAAAACATTTAATCTTAGTCACGGCACACAAGGGTAATTAATCTGTACAGTCATCATTTTGTTGCCGCATGTAAAGCATCCAACCGCAAACAGAACTTTTAATTAAGGCTAGTGCTTGCATATTTTATTCATCACTGTTTGAGGACTTCTCAACATTTGGTTGACTGTACTAATAAACAATTCAATATTAGCATGTGTTTTCATTAATGAGACTATATTTTCTTCTATGCATGGCATAGGGCCTGCTGTCTTATTGATGAATTGACAAAGAACAAAAAAGCTGAGAGGAACGACATTTCCTGAAGACTTGAAATTTCCGGAAGTTTTGACACTTTTGCCTAAAATAACTTGCTCTTACTCTCTGCACTTTCACAGCTATATTAGTTAAGTCTCTAGATTTTGTAGACTTCAAAGTTACTTTGAAATTACCGGTCAAATGAAGATCAAACCCTGTCACAATAAAACAATCATCTAAATAAACAGTTTGTGATCTGATCTAAGCTAAGCTACAGCACCTTGTAGTGGTGTTCAGGAAGTGAGTCCTGTGTCTGTGTCAGAAATCACCAAATTGAACCGATTATAATTGAATAAATGATTCTCAGTCAGTATCATATCACACAGAAAGCAACAATGAACATCTAATGTCTGTCTGTTGCTGCAGATCTTTTACAAATCGCTTTAAGCATACTTAACAGTTTAATGTCACATGATCTTAGACTGCACACATTTACCGCATGCCAGTTCCGTTGCGTTTAGTTATTTTAGTTAGTCTGTGAGCTGAATGACACAGAAAGAACTTTCATCACGGAATATCAGTGTTGGACTTTAAAAGATCAGATATGTCTGATACTATTTCTGACAATGTCATTGGGACTGAGACTGAGGGAATCAACAGAGAGAGAGTGGAGATGATGGTGGCTATCTATGAGATTGCAGATTGTGTGAGAGATCATGACTTCAGGACAGAGACAAACACACACACACACACACCTACCACTTCAGCACACAGGTAATCATATTAATTTATTTGATTAAATGTCACAGTTTGCATATGTTCAGTCATTTACCATCATGTCTGTGGTGTTCAGGAAGTGATTCAGTGAAGATCAGAAGCTCCAGAGCAGCTGCAGTGTGTTTGGTGCTGCTGTGTGTTCTTCTGTCTAGTGCTGTGTGTCCACATCAATACAAACAACACAAACTACACACAAGAGACACACCAGCTACTAACCAACATTACAGACCTCACAAAAGAAAGAGACCAGCTACTGATCACGATCAAAGATTTCAATACAGTGAATGATCAGTTAGAGAGCCATAACAACAACCTGACAATTGAAAAGAAAGAATTATTGTCCAAGAGTAATGATCTAATGAAACAAAGAGAGCAGTTACAGCGGGAGAACAATGACCAGTAATTTGCCAGTAATTTTCACTTCCTTACTGAGTGGTCTTTCGTTTCTTAAATTTTTTCTTCTCTTCATTGCCTGTTTCATTGCCTTCCTGTTTTGACCATTGTGCGTGCCTTGTTGACTGTTTCTACTTTGTGCCTTGGATTTGTTTGCTGGATTTATTAAACTTTCTGCATTTGGATGCTACCTTCACCTCCAAGTCGAATTCCTCACAGAAAAAGTGTGAATGGTTTTCATTGTGATTATACAGTGTGAAAATTATTATTCCTTAATTGCTAATAAACTTATAGGACATGTGGGAAAAAAAACAACTTTGAATGTCACACTGTTTGTTCACACTTTGCCATCCACTTTGTTTAACTGGTGTTAAAATAGGGGGAAAATAGTAGAGCTGCTATACTATATATACTTTATATGCTATAGTATACAGGAACAACATTGAGCATTAGAAGAAGGTATAATTTTTCTGTGGCTAAATATAAAATTTTAGCTATATATATATATATATATAATATAATCTTCATATCGGTCATCTTCAGGAAGTGATGTGTGTCCACATACATTCATACAACTCAAACTGCACAGAAGAGAGAAATGAGCTACTAACCAGGAATACCAACCTCACAGAAGAAAGAGAACAGCTTCTAACCACAATCAAAGCTCTTAAAGACCAGCTAGCAATCAAGAATGAGGACTTTACAGCTGAACAGAAAGAATTATTATCCAAAAATGACAATTTAATGAAACAAAATGAAAAGTTAAATCAACAGAACAATGACCTGCAGAAACGTCTTGGTGAAATGGGTAATCATGACCACAACTATACAAACATTTAACATTAACAACTTGTCATAATGTACAATCTTTGGGTATAAACTGTTATAAATAAGTTGTGTAGTGTGGATGAGAATGAAGTGTTAATAGTTGAATTGTCTGCGTTCACAGAGAGATGGAAGTGCTATCAATCCAGTCTTTTCTATTTATCTTCTGAGAGGAAGAGCTGGACTGAGAGCAGAAGATACTGTACAGAGAGAGGAGCAAATCTGATCATCATAAACAACAGAGAGGAACAAGTAAGTAAAAGATATTGTGTTTGCTTGTATGTAAAGTCAGTTGAATTTTGTCCTTATAAGAATTTCATCTTTTCAGGAATTTGTTAGGAAATGGTCTGATAAAGACAGAGTCTGGATTGGTCTGACTGACAGTGATGTGGAGGGCAGCTGGAAATGGGTTGATGGCAGCACACCGACCTCTGGGTGAGAAATCACTGAACTGATTATTGTGTAATATATAATTCTCACAGTCAGTATATCACACAGAAAGCAGCACTGAACATCTAATGATGATCTATTGATGCAGGTTCTGGATGTCTGCAGAGCCCGATGAATATAGAGGAGAGAACTGTGCTCTAATTGTTGTAGGAGAATGGGCTGATCATCCATGTACAGAGGAATTTAATTGGATGTGTGAGAGGAGCACAGTGTAAGTCACTGAATGACATAAATGTGTATTCTAACATCCAGTTTAATTTACCCACAGAGGATTTCAGAATCTCTGTGGTCATTTTGCTTTATAGGCTACATGTGACATTGTTATTTCACACGCTGTTGGCTGCCTTGATAATTTATTGTTTTTAAAACATGAGATGTCACACAATGGACTTAGCACCTAGCAGTCAGGGTAGCATCATATTTAATCTTTCATAGGAATGAAAAAAGCAATGGATAGAAGTATAGTGCATTCAATGGATTGTACTGTTGTTTAACAACATACAACATACAAAAACTTTAAGTAAACAAAAACTCCATAAAGCAGTTTTCAAAGTTAGATGGTGACAGTTACATGATCTAGGACCTTGTAAAGACTGTAATTGTATCCCTCACTGCATTAAATCCAATATGGCATCTAACCTGACCAAGGTCTATTAGCAAGAAGGCTAAAAGTAAGCTAAATTAAATGTTTCTTAAATGTATACACACTTAAACAACCAGTGTAACCAATATTTTATTTGACTTTTATTGGACTACTTTCTTTTCCTTTTTTATATGTTAAGTACTATTAAATGTTATTGTGAAATGAACATGATTTTTGTTATCAATGTTTTTTTTGTTTTATTTTTGTAGACAGTACATTCTAAAGGTGATTCGTGGATATGTAAATCCAACAAATGATCATTTGCTTTGTATGGCAGTGTTTATATGGCTATATGAAATATACATACTGTATAAAAGGGAGTTCAGATGTCAGATATACAATCCGGTGAATTTTGAGCTGCTTTGGTGTTCTGTAAGCTGCAAGCACAATTTGTTTTGTTTGTCAAGGTCGCCAACATGAAAAATGTCCAACTTATATAAAACAAATGCTTCAAAGCAATTCTAACCATAACACAATAATCTTGTATTAACTAGTCATCATATTTTGTGAAACCTTAACTCAACCCACATTACACAAGTGCACTGTCTTGAAAAACCTGGATATTTGAGGAAGCCTGATTTTATAGTGTGTAATAAGGGTATTTCTAGACCTGGAAATGTTAGATAAATTAATAAAATACCATAAGTGTTTGTATAATGAATATAGATTTTTATAGTTATGCCAAGCTCTTAAATATTTATTGAGAAATTGTGAGTAAAAATTGTGTGTTATTTAAGTATTCCTTATCTGGTAATGACGAATAACGAATGACTGAAAAAGTCAGATTCATTGGCTAAAATGAGAGGGAATCAAAATGGTTGAGAACCACTTCACAAGTGTTTCAGTGTGGACGGTTATACAAAGGCTAATATCAGATGTGATTTGAATAACTAAACATCATACAGACAGAAGTTTGAGGAACTGTGGAAAGACTGATCATCTGATCATCATCAAATGCACAGGACAAATTCTGAGTATGGGTTACCACTCCTCATTTCACTAATCATGTGATGTTTGGCTTAACTCATTCCATTTCCATTGTGTTTAGATATATGTATGTGTTGATAAAAACAGAATCAGATTGCAAAGTCACAAAGAGCAGCCAAACTGAACAAAGCAACGTTCAGTGTTATAATGTCTGGCTATAAAAGACTAGAGAAATCTGAGGTTATTTATGATAGTGTGAGCAGGACTGAGCTTCAGGACATGGACAGAGGGACAGTGGAGATGATGCTGGATATAAGAGATCGTGACTTCAGAAAAGAGTCAAACACACACCAGCTGCTTCAACGTACAGGTAATCCCTTTCACTTCTATGATCAAATTAATAAATAGGTAAAAACATAACAGTTTGCACATGTTCGCTCATTTCACATCATGTCTGTGGTGTTCAGGGAGTGATTGTGTGAAGAACAGAAACTACAGAGCAGCTGCAGTGTGTTCGGTGCTGCTGTGCGTTCTTCTGCTGACTGCAGTCATAGTGCTGTGTGTCCACATCCATACAAACTACACAACTGAATTGTGGAAATGTCTTCATGAAATGGGTAATGATGAATGACACAATTAATCTAACTTTTAGCATTAAAAACAAAATGTATACAGTAATCCTATGACGGGAATAAAGTGACAATAGCTGAACTGGTTGTGCTTGTAGATGAATGGATTTACTATCAATCCCATCTTTACTATGTCTCTTCTGAGTGGAAGAGCTGGACTGAGAGCAGACAAGACTGTTTGAAGAGAGGATCGGATCTGGTCATCATAAACAACAAAGAGGAACAAGTGAGTGAAAGAGAAAAGAGAAAGATATGCATATACTTGCTATATATAGTTCTTATTCTCACAAACATCTTAAAAACAATTCAAGATGCTCGTCACTAGTGGAAAAATGCATATAAATGCAAATAAAATGTCTTGATTAACTGGCCTACAAAGGTAAAAGACAGAAACTAAACCAATACTACAGTAAAGAATTGTGTTAATGAATTTTGTCCATTTCTCAGTATGCATTCTGATGAGATCTTGTTTCCATGTGTACACATTCTACGCCATCATCAACTGCCAAAGTTCAGTTTCAATTCTCAAGAATGCAAGTACAGAGGATGCACAAGATTACCATGCGTTCTTGATGCTGAGGAAGCATTGAATACGGACTTTAAAGAATCAAACTGTTAGAAATCATTGCAGGCAAACAATGTACAAAGTAAATGTTTTAATAGGTGTTGATATTTGTGAGATTACATTTATTGTGCATTTCGTGGAGCTTTCCTACTATTTAAAATGTGCTGAGTCATTTGAGCAACAAGATCACGGCACATCTCTCAGAATGATTCTACTATGTCCTCGTCTTTTCAATTTTGCTCCTTCAAGGTAGCCTGTGTTCTTGGAGATGAGCCAAACCTGAGAGCTCAACATTGACAAAAAGTCACTTACTGTGCTTTCTTCCTTGCGTGGAAGAAAGCCTAAAGTGGTAAAGGTGTCTGCAATGGGTATGGTGTTGTTATTATAATTAAAGATTAAACCAACTTAATTAAAGATTAAATTAAGGACATTAGGCATCGTGACAAGTTTGAATGTATATGTGTGTATGAAGTCAACTGAATTTTCAGATTACAATATAATTGTGTTTAATAATGCATTTCCTCTTGTAAGGATTTTGTTAGGAAGATTTCTGGCACTGGAGTCTAGATTGGTCTGACTGACATTGATGTGGAGGACTCATGGAAATGGGTTGATGGCACCAACATGACCTCTAGGTGAGAAATCACTGGATTGAATGGATTGGAACTGATAATTGCTTACTTTAGAATTTGTCCTATTTGCCAGTGTTTTATGACTGTATACAGTAATATAATATAATAAAGTTCAAATGTTACTTTCAAGCTGGAGTTGGTGTGTTTTCTCTTAGTTGCTGTTCTGTGCTTTGATTTGTGTTTATTAAAGACAGAACCATTTCAAATCAGGATCATTCAACACAAACAGACCAGGTTATTTAACAGACATTGTGTTTTCAGAAAAATCTTTACAAAAGCAATGTCCTCTAACTAATCAACATCTTTGCTGCAAAACTTTTTTTCAACCCGCATTACACTAGAGTTTCGACATGGACGTCATTCTCAACTAAACTTCACAGAGGTGGAGGTTAGAGGAAACGTGGAAAAATTTTGTATGTGAGCTAAACTATGAAGAAGCATAAAAACTGACTCGTCAAACAGCACTACAGAGAAGTGAAGCATCTGCACGGGTCTTAATGTCAGTAACTTTCTCTCTATTCTCAAGGCCACGATTTTCGTCCTTGATGGTGAAAACCTGAAGATATTCAATAATTCACCTCACACTGTTTTCCAGCAGCGCCGAGCATTCAGGCTAGCTGAGGCTTGAATGATAAGTATTTAACAGGGATCAACACAACATACACATATTAACACGTTTTTCCCTGAACCTGCTTATCCTGAGCTCCTAGATTCTTTCTCTGACTGCATTTCTTTGTCCGACTGCATTTACCACTCTGTGAGATGCAACGGTCTTGCTGTTGTGTTGTGTACAGACCCATGGTGTCCAACTTTTAATTTTTAACCACTCAGGGTGTGATGACATGCTGCTCAAGTACTCCTGATATGTTTTTACTTAAAAGGGATAGTTCATCCAAAAATGAAAATTACCCCATGATTTACTCACCCTTGTGCCATCCTAGGTGTATATAACTTCCTTCTTTCAGACGAATACAATTAGAGCTATATTAAAAAACGTCTGCTGCTTTATACTGGCAGTGAGTAGTGGTCCAGATTTTGAAGCAAAATAAAGTGCATCCATCCATCATAAAAAGTGCTCCACACCAGGGTTGCCAAGTTTTCACAACAAAACCCGCCCAATTGCTAATCACAACTAGCCCAAAACTAGCCCAATCGCATTTCGAGGGGTGTCCCATTGATGCATTTGTGTAAGAAAAATATCCAAATTTACATCCTTATAACCCATAATCTCTAGCTTCCGCTAACTTTCGTACACGCGTTCATGAGAGAGTGACATCCAGCGGATGACGTAGGAAGCGCAGAGGAGAAAACAAAACAAAATACCGTAATTAGAAGTACAAAACAAGGATACAAATCATATACACCTAGGATGGCTTGAGGGTGAATAAATCATGGGGTAACTTTCCTTTTTGGTCGAACTATCCATTTAAGTTCAGAAATCGTTTTTGTCGTCAAATGTTTTTGTTGTTGTTGGTCAGAGTAAAATGGACTCACTGGGCAATTTAATATTTATTTCTTGTTTACACATTCCAGCCAAGACAGGAACCTTTTCAGCGGTAATAAAACATATCAAAGTGCTAAGGAGCCTTTCACACAGAACGTGTTTTCGTTTTGAAAAATGTGAGACGATCACAGATCCAGGTTTTTTCACACTTGAGCTAGTTAACCCTGGGTCATTGTAAACTGTTGTCTTGTTGCACGCTTCACACTACTCATTATTTACCCATGGTTAACAATTAATCAATTAGTATTTACAAATAATGTTTCAGACTGTATTTATATCTTATTTGAATAATTGCGCAACGTCAGTGACAGTGCTGGTGATTGGATGAAAGCAGCATGCGATCTGTTTACGTATTGGTGCATTGAAATCCTTGTATTATATTTTGCCGGCTGTTTTGAATTGACTTTATAAAGGTAAGAATGAGACGGTCTCTTTATCACTTGAGTTGACACGTTGTTTTGTTACCAAAAAGCTGAAGCAACTGTTTATACAGCAAGCAGTGTTTCTGTAATCCAAAGAAAGTGGCATAAGCATTTAGCCAAAGCATTTAGTCCTTTCACACGTGTTTGGCACCGTAATGCAGGGTTAACACCAATAAAGCTCTGTTTTTCTGGAGCAGGGTTTCATAATCCCAGAAAATCAGCGGCGCTAACTACTACTAATAAGAATACTACTTTTATAATTATATTTTAATAAAACTTTACAGTATTTTCTGTAAAATGATGCTTATATTTTGTAGAAATATAGCAATATGGTGCATAAAAACACCCGTCAAGCTGTTTAGAGAGATACTGTTTTTTCTGATGGGGTTTGGAGAGAGTCCCATTAGCTGAATGGACTTCAGTGTCACATCTACAGACGAAAAACTCAGGCAGGATGTAGCAAGCTGGAATGCTAGAAGGTTCCCATGGAAACTGTGGAGCATGGAATATTTCTCGGGAAGTCTCGGAAAATTTAATACTCTGGTTCTCTCTCCTTGCAGATGAGAAGACCTTTGATCATCTATAATGGTCTGATGCAGAGTGTGCTCCAGAATATAAGCAAGAACTTATCAAATATAGTTGTTTCTTTACTAAGCTGCTAAGTAAGCCATTTGTACACACTGCTCACAGCAAGTATGTTTTTTAACACAAAGGTTCCCAAAAGGTGGTTGCTGAAAATATGTGTGCATCACTTCACACAGATAGTGAAAAGCATTTAGGGATACGGTGAATCGTTTATGCTAGCAAAATGTCAAAGTTTAACTCCTGGGTGGGATACAACAGGAACCTAAAGCCCTGAAGCACTACCTAGTGCAAACTGATCCTGATTGAGACAGAATGACATGTAGGTGCTGAAACATGCATCTGTGTTGACCAATGAGCAGTTCCATTGTCAGCTGTTGTTAAGGACAGAATATGTACATTGAGGACATATACAGCCTCGGGACCAGGATGTTGGATTGCTCAGGTCAGAGAGTGCCGTTCCACATTGCTTTGCACTGGAGTCGACAGGCTGATTATCAAGTTTAGTAGTTGTCAAGCCTAAGAGTTCAACCTTGAAATGCCAACAAACTCAATGGCAGTAGATTTTCACACAAGCAAAAAGACACATGACTAAATATGCATTCTTATCTGTATAAATCTATACTAGGTTTTAAATAATGTGTGTGCCTCAGCATAGCTGAAGAAAGAGATCTGAAGAAAACAGATCATCCGAATAAAAGAATCAATGAGCGAATGAGTGATGTAAAGATTTCTACTGTTTTGCCATCTTGCGTTTAAATTTAATTTAATCCCAGGCGAGATCATTAGATTCAAAGTGCATTTGTTCATCACCAAAGCCCATTTCGGCAAGGATTTAATTTGTCAAAAAGTGTTTGTCAAAGATCCAAAAAAGGTATTTTTCCTCCGTCAGGAGGGAGATTTTATTCATTTTTCCATGCAGTCGTGAGCCAGCCCTTCATCCTCATATCCTGCGGTTAAAGCGCGGATTGTGAAGGGCTTATGCAATCCAGTCTGCTTTGGAGCACTAACACTGAGATGAGCTGCTACATTTTACAGCAGGAACAGATAGTGATGACAAGCACACGCACATCTCAGACAAATAAGCATGCAATTATGCACACGAACATCACGCAAACTCACAGTCTGTCACGTTTATAGACATATTTTAATGATAAAGACTTAATGCTACAGCATGCAATGACATTGTAAAGCAGAGCTGTTTAAATTGGGGTTCCTTGACCTCAGAGGGCCAAAAGGGGGTGCTAGTGGGTCTGCAATATTTTTTTTTTTACTAAATGTTTTGGGATATCAAAATAAGCATATTAACTAAAAAAACAATTTTAACATTTGTTTAATTATAATTTCATTTAAATGTTGAAAACAAACATTATTAATACGTTTACTAAATTTGATAATGTTACAGCATCATGATAATAAATATGTAGCTATTTATAATTGCTGCAATATTATCAGATTCAAATTATGCATAATTTTGAAATATTCATAATACAAATAATAAACATATAGATTCAAGATTTTATGTTTTTTAAAGAAGTCTCTTCTGCTCACCAAGGCTATTTGGGGCAAAATGCAGTAAAATATTAATATTGTGAAATATATTTACAATTTAAATGAACTGTTTTCTATTTTAATATATTTAAAAATGTAATGTATCCCTGTGCTGAATTTTCAGCATCATTACTCCAGTCTTCAGTGTCACTTGATCCTTCAGAAATCATTATAATATGCTGAGATATACATACACAAGATAAGATAGATAGATAGATAGATAGATAGATAGATAGATAGATAGATAGATAGATAGATAGATAGATAGATAGATA
>NW_015505760.1:540925-607848 GCF_001515645.1 Sinocyclocheilus grahami | reverse complement strand
AGAAAAGAAAAAAAGATAGATAGATAGATAGATAGATAGATAGATAGATAGATAGATAGATAGATAGATAGATAGATATTATTATAATATTATTATTATCATGAAGTTGCAATAATATTGTGAAATTACAATTATTTATATATAAAAACAATTATGATAATTATAAATTACTTTAAATGGGTTTATACATGAAAATGTATCATTTTCTTTATTTTATGTCCCTGTTTTAGAAAACTGTGTGCTTCCAACTTTTTGGGACAACAGCTTGAAGCATTTTTGTGTTCCATCATTACAACATGGCTGTTCTGTTTGAGTGTCTAGGTACTTTTGGCCATATAAGTAAGTTCCTAAAGTTTTTCCTTTTCTCTCTCCCCTCACGCACATCTGCACACAAATACAGACCCAGTCATGCATAACAGCAGACTCTGCAATATCTATGCTGTATTTCAGAGCAGTAGGGAATTGTCCACGAATGGAGCACGGCCAGAGAGTTCAGTGTGGACCCAGAGAGAGTGCTGGAGGCTCATCAGATGGGATCGGCCTAAACTAGGAGGGCAGTGTTCTCGACGTCATTGGAATCACAAAACCAGCTTCCCCCCAAAATAGCCTGATGTGTCCGTGCGCTTGTCTCTGAGGCCTATAAAAACAGACAGCCAAAAACAGGAAAGAGAGAGAATAGGACAGTGCACGGGACGGTCCGAGGAGTCACATGCCCAGAAACATCATCTTCTCCCACTCGCTCTGTCTTTAGCCTATTTCATTTTCCCCCTCAGATGTCTCCTACCATCCACCTCCCTCTTTTCGATAATTCCACACAGTAACAACCACAATTTCCAAACTGTTTTGACAGACACGGCCCTGTTCGCTATAATTGTTCTTTCCTTTTATGTGTTTTGTTGGATTATTCGCAAATCCTCTTTTGAATGCAAAAAATCAGCAGATTTCTGACTTTACCTCTCATGACACTCACAATTTTCTTCCCCCGCCCAATCTTTCAGTACAGACCTCAATTGAGTTGGCATTTACGAAAAGCATATACAGTATGTTCCCAGACAGCATATAATCCAGTGCTATTACAGATGAACTATATTGCAACAAATGCCAGAGGTGGCAGGACTAATTTGCAACAACAAACGGATGAGAAAGTATGCTACTTTTGCAGATGATTGTCTGAAGGAAGCTGTTCTGTTGTCTGTGATCTCAGGAAACAAATTTTTGCTCTCTGCAACCATTTGGACTCAAATAATATGTTCCGACAGAAAGACTGACAGAAAATCTATCAAAATTAGTAATTAGTGGAGTTGCAGTTTTTAACGTCACATCATTCCACATCAGATCTGCCTTTACCCACCTTGCACTTTGTCAGTTAAAAGAAAAAAATTGCGTCTGACATGCCCAGTGGCGCCGAAACAGTCTTGACATTTCCATTACCCAATCCCTGTTCCATACGCACCTCCCTAATATTCTCTCTAAATCTCTTGTTCGGCTCCTGGAAGGGTGTTTTATCAGATCAGATCATATACTGTTGCAGTTATTTGTAATGTCGTTGCTCTGAAAATCTTGTTTTTCCAGTCATTTGATCAATCTGACTCAATCTGGGAAGTGTAATGTTCTAAAACAGGGATTACAGGAACTGTCATGCAAACATGAAGATTAAGGTTACAGAAAAACGAGTGATATCTAAACAAATTCTGTGTGGAAAAGTTAAAACATTGTTTCAAAACTGTCACAGGCATAGTCAAAAACAGTCAGATAAGTCGAATGAATTTACCACACAGACATTCATGCAGGGGGATCATTCTGCTAATCTGTTTTCTGCGTCATCTCTGAGTAGGCATATGTCCAGTTATAGGATTTATGACAAAATTTAGCCTAAGTTGACCTCCTTTCAGCCAACTCTGTTGAAAAGCATATGACAGCGACAACAATCATTTCCTCCTCATGAAACAAATGAATTATAGCTAATTGTTGAATCAGGCACTTCTACAGTTGTATTGGTATAGCTTGCTCCGTGCAATGGTTGAAATTCGCCAGAAATTTTATAGTATGCTGCGTATTTTTTTTCTTTCTTTTTTTTTTGTGCAGTTTCAAAATTTATATTTGAGAAATGACATATATGTTGTAGTATGCAAGTGTCTTCTAATGTTACAACCAACTTAAATAACTAAAAAATGAACAACCAGCATTTTGCAGAACCCAATAGGAAAATCCAAGTGAAAAATGCTTATTATCTTCCAGGATTATGAATTGAACAGTTTTACTCAAATTTTCCAATTGTTTGGTTCCCGTGTCTCTCAATTGCACCACATTAGTGTAGAACAATAGAAAAATCTCTTTTCTTATTAATCTTTTTTGCAGAGTATAGACACAAATCCACCCTGCTTTGTAGATGGATCCGCAAAAAAACATTTGCCAATATTGCATTGGGTAAACAGCTTGTGATCTGACCTGATTTAGCCCTCAAAACATAATTGCAAAGACACCACCAACCTTGATACTGTTCCAGAGTTCAGCTGATGCAAGAAAACAATCATCTATAATCAGACCAGATATTATTTCCAAAACATTTGTTCTAAATATTTAACATGCATGAATGACACTACAAAGACATTACCAGCTTTGTTTTCTTTGTTTGCATATGCA
This sequence comes from Sinocyclocheilus grahami, assembly GCF_001515645.1. NCBI lineage: Eukaryota > Metazoa > Chordata > Actinopteri > Cypriniformes > Cyprinidae > Sinocyclocheilus > Sinocyclocheilus grahami. Next base: position 605,205 of record NW_015505760.1, on the reverse strand, counting down.
TTAAGGCCCCTTCAAAGTCATGTGACAGTACAAGATGTCACTTAAATCAAATCAATGCTTTTATAATTCAATATCACTGCATGCATCTGCTCTTTAATAGTGTTCATATTTAATATGCAGCAATGACTGCTTTGCAGTATCCTTCAAACTAGCACTGCAACGATTTTATGTATATAACAGTTAGACAACAGACTAACTGTTGCTTATCATTCAAATTAAACTAACCATTATATTAATTATATTAAGAACTAATTCAGTATTTATGGATTGCATCTTATTCATCATATTCTTGTAGATTCCTACAATATAAATTAGTGCTTTAAAAGCACTAATGTGCTTTTTCAAATTTGCATTCACAACTGAATACCCATACATTACAGGGACAAAAAAAATATTTATAATAGCTCTATAATTAATTAAACCCTGATCTAGGTTTACTGAGAATTTAGCTACTAAATCTTAAGTATTTTAGAGATGGCTTATCCAAACATGCTGCTACAACCAACAAAAATGGGCCACCTTCAAAACCAACCGGTCTTGTTGCAGTTACTGATAACAACAGAACAAAGGGCTGTACCATTCTCACTGACACTCTGACAGTAATATTCCAAAAATGCCTCTATTTTCGCCTGCCATAGCGAGCAAAGTATTATAACGGCCTGGAGAGAGGATTGGCTGTACTGACATAACAATGAAATATTCACATAAAAGCCTACCTCTCATTGAACCAGAATATTACAATAAATTGACTAAGCCTGAAGTGCTTAAGCTTGGCTCAAAGATATATCAGTCACAAAATCATCCGTCTCTGCATGCAGGAGTTACTGACTCTACACAAACCGTTTATTCAGCCCCAGCAACAACACACATAGAGTGTTTAATGGTAAGCTGCAAAAACACTGTTTCAAGTTCATCTCGATAAACTCCAAACACTCTGGATGCAGAGTTCGCTTTAAAAGTAGCCATATTTTCAGCAGGGGGTGGATGGAGATAGTGGAAACAAATTCTGCTTAGCTGTGCTAACCCAAAATCAAAAGACAACTCCAAAACTGCAAACAGTAGTGAAAAAAGCTCTGGCAAGAGTGTGTTGGCTAATGATAGTTTAGCAGAGTTCTGTAATGTAAAGAACTATCACCCTGCAGGGTTGAGCCTGGTCAGTACCTGGATGGGAGACCTCCTGGGAAAACTAGGTTGCTGCTGGAAGAGGTGTTAGTGAGGCAGTGTGGTGACGGGGACACTATACTGACAAAAAGCACCATCTTTCGGATGAGACGTTAAACCGAGGTCCTGACTCTCTGTGGTCATTAAAAATCTCAGGATGTCTTTCGAAAAAGAGAAGGGGTGTAACCCCGGCATCCTGGCCAAATTCGCCCATTGGCCTCTGACCATCATGGCCTGCTAACCATCCCCATATCTGCTGATTGGCTTCATCACTCTGTCTCCTCTCCACCAATAAGCTGGTGTGTGGTGGGCGTTCTGGCGCACTATGGCTGCTGTCGCATCATCCAGGTGGATGCTGCACACTGGTGGTGGTTGAGGAGATTCCCCCTTCTATGTAAAGCGCTTTGAGTGCCCAGAAAAGTGCTATATAAATGTAAGGAATTATTTTTATTTATTATTATTAAAGGCTTTGGGAATTTGTCTTGATGTTTCTCTTTAGACTGCAGGGCCATCATGGAGTTTTGCCTTGTAAACAGTGCCAATCGAGCTGGCCAGAAACACTGCTGATTTACTAGAAACTCTGGAAGTCAAACTCTAGGCTGGCAAATGACAGAGCCACTCAAATTACTCCCATCCCATATTGAGAAAACATTAGCAATGCTGTGACTTGTGAAATGAAGAAAAGGGGAAAGAAAATCTGAATTTCCTGCAACTTGGTGATGCTTGTACTGCTTCAGACAGCTAAGAACCTGGTTCCAACGCTGACCCCAATTTGAGACCATCCCAGATGAGATTATCTTCACTTAACACTAAACAGCTCCTTGGCACCCATCCCTTTCCCTCTCCAACATGAGATCTTTTCTGATCTTCTGCCTTACTGCTCTTTTGCTCTCAGACTCCCTTATCTATTAGAGCTGCCTTTTCAGACTTTAAGACGACAAATTGGAGCTCTCTGGTGTTAGAAACTACCTGGAAGTCACACTTAGTCCCTTTCAAAGCTAAAGCTTTGGAACAAGCTGCAGTCAAAGAAATTAAACCTAGTTGGCCCATGTCAAAATCAAGTTACAAACATTTCACAAATCAAATAAAACCCCTCTCCTTGCCATAAAACATTGCGGTGGTGTTTTATCCTGCTTCTGGAGGGCCAATGTCCTGCAGAGTTTATCTCTAACCTGCCCCAACACACCTGCCTAGTTTCTAGCATTCCCGAAGACCTTGATTAAATGGTTCAGGTTTGTTTCAAAGGATTGGAGCTAAAATCTGCAAGATACTGGTGCTTCAGAAGCAGGATTGGACACTGTTTCCAAAACCATATGACTCTTTATTAATACTTCTGGATGGATTTGCTTTCTGGTGTATATGTTACCTGATTAACAACTCTTACCAAGTCATTTGAAAAGACTCCAATTCCTCACCACTGGAATTCGCTGGGTTCAGTGTTTGGTCCTTTTTTCTTTTCTCAGTTTTCACCAGGTCACTTTGAATGTTCATCCAGTATGGCTTCCCCCACATTCCACTCTTCTGTCCCCACATCTGCAATCTCAGAAAGGTTCTCTCCATGCCTCTTTGATAGATCAAACTTGATGTCAACCGATTACATAAAGTGTGATCTTAACGACTGAGCTCCACTTCCCCACGAAATCGCTCTCTATCTTCATTGATCCAGCTCTAGTTAATGGATCTCAAAATGACAAGTGAACTACTGCAACTCTCTGCTTAATAACCAATTGAGTGCATTTGAAAAGGTGATCTAGACCAGGACTTGCTTTTAACAGCTGGAAATTCTCTGATCTTACTCTTACTACTTCCTTGATGTGCAAGTACTCAATTCAAGACACTGTTCCTGGCTTACTTTTTACGAAATCATATACCATGACTGGCTACCTAACTCCTGAAACTTTCCTGAGCAAACTGGCATCTGAATATCAGCCGTTCCAGTCGACTGGCTTTATGCAACCAGAAATAAGGGCACAAAGGTGTATTTGAGTCTACCTTGAAGCAAAGTCAAGCTGATATAACGGCTGTATTTGAGGAAGAATCAAAGCTTGCCAGGTTATTAACATAAAAGAAAAAAAGAGTTTTGTTTGAGGTACTTCACTAGCAAGTTAACTAGATTCACAAGCAGAAGACGATAAGAAGTTTAATGCATTTTAAATAACGATGGGCTCCTACTTGAATTTTGAGGCCCAGTTTAGTATTCATCCTGCATTCTCAGCCTTAATTGTCACTCACATGATTTGTGCATTCTATTGCAATTCACTTTAGTAGACAAGTAGAAAGTTTAGGTGAGATGCCCAGGTTTGCTAAATGCCTGAATTTGCCATCATAACGCTGTCATACAATGACCTGAAGTTCCAATCTCAAGGCCCTTTAGCCAACAACAAACCAGCCATGCCTACAGTGCTCTGAACCCAAAGGACATGTTTCTTCCCTACTCCTGACCTTCAGTACCATTTCCTCTCAACTCCGCTCGCTAAAGTGGCTTCTTACAGATGGAAAGTGAGGAGACGAGTGGGGTAGAAAGAGAAAAGGGGAGAAAGAGAAGGTGGGAATAAAAGAGATTAGCATAATTATGTCTGATCATGTCTGCACAGTTATGAAAGCAGTCATAATTGTAGATTATGTTCCTCGATACTGCATTTATTACATTTGATGAATAGAATTTACATGAAAACACTTATTTTGTGTGATAGAAAGGGTAGCTTTATAACACCTGAATGTCTCAGATTGAAAGCATTTATCACAGTCGTCGGGACAGGATGTTCTAGGATAGCCAATAAGACGGCGCCCCCTTCTGGCCAGGAGTGTCCAATCCTGCTCCTGGAGGACCTGAAACAGCTAATCAATGTCTTCAGGATCTCTACTAGCAACTTTCAGTCAGGTGTGTTGAAGCAATTTGGAGCTAAGCTCTCCAGGACGTTGGCCCTCCAGGAGCTGGTATGGTCACCCCTGCACTTAACTTTGTCTTTTTGTTAGACCAGGGCCACTCTTCAATATCACTCTGTCTGTCTTCATTCACCTTGTCACATTCAAAACAAGCTGAAAACTGTGAAATATAACATGCATCTCATTAGGACCAGTTGCCAATTATTAATTTAAACAGCTATTTCGTATATAGTCACAGTGTGTGTTGACCTAAATGGAATGATGTAAAGTGGCATTTTTCAAGATTGCTTAATCATAACATCGATTATATTTTAGATGAATTAATTCTGCAGATCTATGTCTGATTTTAGAAGAGATATTAATCTCAGAAATGGTTGTTCATCAGAGAGACATGGAGAGAGGATGAACTGTGCAGACGTTGGGCAAGAAAGGTGGAAGAAGAGAGTGTGAATGTTTTTTTACTTGCCTTGCTTCGGGGGAGTTTATGTGTGGAGATGCGTGTCAGCTGCCTTCCCACTGCGCCTTTTCTCTGTATTAGAGGAGAACGCTACAAAAGCACATCTCACCGTAATGACTCTGATGAAAAGTGAATGAACTGGTTTATGGCCGAAACAGCTCTCTGTCTGAACAAGGCACATGAAGCAACTCCCAAAGGAAAGTTTCGAAAATGAGGTGTGGAAGTCTCATTTTTGAATGTCTCAAATAATGTTTTTGTTTTTTTACCACTGTTAAAAGCTTGGCTGATCTCAGCAAAGGAAGATCATTACTTTGATACTGAACTATTACACTCACTGCTCTAGAGGATGTGATAATGCTCAGAACTTTACATTTATAACTAGAAGAAGATTGGAAAAAACAGCACCACGTGCCAGTAAAGCCAAAACCACACTGCCTTATGCAAAAAAAAGTCCAATCTACACGTACTTCTTATTGTGGTTTTACAACCAAATGCTGGTGGCAGATATCTGATACGGAACTGAGGTTTTAGTTTTGTTTCAGTGACTTAAGGTTGTGATAAACCTGTTGGTAGTTGCAGCTACCAGAACTCACACGAACTCCCTGGTTTAAATTTCTGATTCACCCAAGCAATGATGTGTCAGTTGTCTCACAACACGCGTCACACATAATAGTCTGTATTTTGAATGTAATTAAATGATAAAGGCCGTCACAGATAAAACATAGCCTCACAGGGATTTGTTGGAAACGAAAAAAGGATGTTATTGTACAACTGTGAATCTAATGTTATTGAAATTGGGAGGCATGGTATTACAACGTGAACCTGACCTGAATTTAGCAAGCAATTCCAACCTGGATCATATTGCACTTGTGTCTATTCAATAACTTGCCAATTGTCTGCCAGCGGTTTGGGTTTTTTGCTTAATTAGATCCGGTTATTTACGTATCAAATGCTGAATAAATACATTTAAAATGATCTCTTACCAAAAATTTAATCACACTCTCTTCTATCATTGTTCTGATCATATAGTCCAGATTTGCCTTTTGATGTGCATCTTCATCAAAGAGTCTGACTCATGCAACCCCTGCTGACTCGACCATCATGATTACATCTTGATAACGTCTAGAACAAAGTATTTCAATTTAAAGACCTTAGATTCTTGATCATGTAGCATGCAACTTGGATGTTTTTTTGAAAAACATCTTTACCTCGAGAAAAAGCTAACTTCCCAAAAATTCAAAAGAAGCTAGTGGTCATTACAGTCATTAATTCTTGTTTCTTCCTCCACTGTTCTGATCTGATGCAATCACTTGTCAGCGTAGAGTCATTTTGCATTCATTTTTACACCTTCTTTTCAAAATCTTTGAAGGAGAGAAAGGCTTTTGAAGAGCTTCAAAGTAGGACTGGCTCGCTTTTAGAGCAAAAGGCACTTCAATTTCAAATGCGGACTCATCATCCATTGTGTGTTTGAGTGTGTACGAGTGGGCATATATCTCTTTATTTCTGTGTTTTGGGGCTACTCGGCTTCAAAAAGCTCAGTGACCACTAGGGTTGGGTACCGAAACCCGGTACCAATATGACACCGGTACCTATGTAACCGGTATGTACTAGAACCGAATCAGAACGCAGATTTCGGTGCCTCATTTCGGTGCCATGCCTGAGCGATCGATTAAAATATTTGTCCTCTAGTTCTCCAAAACTGACGTAAGAAGCATCATTACCAGCATTGCACATGAAAAATAATTTCCCGACTGAGAAAATGCACGTGAACTTAAGTCGGAAAGATCTAATAATACAAATCCAACAAATCTTTGTAGTAACGCGAGTGTCCATGTTGTTTTCACATTCCGACTTAAAAGCACAACTCGGGAAATGAGAGCATTCGAGGAGCGTGTGAATGCAGTAATTACACTTGCTCTGATGGCAGCAGGACTAAGCTAAACATGCTTAAATTAAAATGCCTATAGCTAAACTTCCCTTGTATTCACATTTCTAAACCTGTTGTCCAACAAAAGAGAACATTATAATCTTTTTACTCCACAACACCAATCAAATGCTTCCTTCTGTGATCTGATGTGGCTTCTTGTCACAGAATGAGGCAGAAAATATGTTCCATAGGCTACTTTAAAAAGAATACATCGATTGGCATTGGATTATAAATATACTTAATTATTATGGAAATACCAGAGATGGCTTGAATAACACAGATAAACTATATTGTTGCAGTCTAGTGTATATTGTCTTTGTTTTATAATTCAAAACGTTTATATGTTCTGTTTATTCAGTTACAGCTATAATAGCCATGCCTTTGTCCATATAAGGGATTTCCTGGACGGTCATGAGTTCCGCTACTTCTGTGACGGGATATGTGGATTTTCTGTACAAGGGCGCCCTCTGGCGTCCAGTATGAATGAAACTTTCACATTCCGACTTAAAAGCACAACTCGGGAAATGAGAGCATTCGAGGAGCGTGTGAATGCAGTAATTACACTTGCTCTGATGGCAGCAGGACTAAGCTAAACATGCTTAAATTAAAATGCCTATAGCTAAACTTCCCTTGTATTCACATTTCTAAACCTGTTGTCCAACAAAAGAGAACATTATAATCTTTTTACTCCACAACACCAATCAAATGCTTCCTTCTGTGATCTGATGTGGCTTCTTGTCACAGAATGAGGCAGAAAATATGTTCCATAGGCTACTTTAAAAAGAATACATCGATTGGCATTGGATTATAAATATACTTAATTATTATGGAAATACCAGAGATGGCTTGAATAACACAGATAAACTATATTGTTGCAGTCTAGTGTATATTGTCTTTGTTTTATAATTCAAAACGTTTTTATGTTTTGTTTATTCAGTTAGAGCTATAATAGCCATGCCTTTGTCCATATAAGGGATTTCCTGGACGGTCATGAGTTCCGCTACTTCTGTGACGGGATATGTGGATTTTCTGTACAAGGGCGCCCTCTGGCGTCCAGTATGAATGAAACAGACATTGTGTGTTTATAGTGCTAATGTCCAAACCATTTTGGGGGAATTTTTTATTTATTTATTTTTTAATAAGTATCGGTTCAGGCACCGTTTAGGCACCAGAACCATTTTAAAAGTATCGATTTGGCACCAGTATCGAAAACAAATCAAAGATACCCAACCCTAGTGACCACAAAGGAAGTCCTTCCCTATTTCCTAAAACTCAATTTAGAAATATTTTAAATTAGTGCTGGGCAACGATAAAAAAATAAAGGTTTTTGTTTGTATAATATATGTGTGTACTGTGTATATTTATTATGTATATATAAAGACACACACATACAGTATATATTTTGAAAATATTTACATGTATTTACATGTATATATTTATATTCATATAATTTGTATATATAACTATATTTAATATTATAAACATAACATTTTTCTTAAATATATACATGTGTATTTATATATACGTGTATGTGTGTGTGTGTGTGTGTGTGTGTATATATTTTTTTTTATGCCAAAAATCATTAGGATATTAGTAAAGATCATGTTCCATAAAGATATTTTGTAAATTTCCTACTGTAAATATTTCAAAACGTAATTTTTGATTAGTAATATGCATTGCTAAGAACTTCACTTCATTTGGACAACTTTAAAGGCTATTTTCTCAGTATTTTGATTTTTTTGCACCCTCAGATTCCAGATTTTCAAATAGTTGCATGTCGGCGAAATATTGTCCTATCCTAACAAACCATACATCAATGGAAAGCTTATTTATTCAGCTTTCAGATGATGTATAAATCTCAATTTAAAAAGAATGACCCTTATGACTGGTTTTGTGGTCCAGGGTCACTTAAACATATATGTGTGTATTTATATATACATAATAAATATACACAGTACACACACATATATTATGTACACAAAACATTTATTTTGGATGCGATTAATCATGATTAATCATTGCCCAGCACTATTTTACATATAAAAAGGTAATATTCTAATTACCACATTGAAAATAAAGATTCACATTATAAATTGCAATGTTTCTTAGCAACCATAAACAACCAATAGTTGCAAAATGTTGCAACATGTCAAAACTAAATCGCCCCCATGATAAGCGAACCTTCCTACACTTGAGGTGCTTCATCTGTGACAATTTACAGAATAGATTATAGTTTTCTGCATGATGTCAAATTAATCACAGATAAAGCAGTATAAACAGTATGGCAGAATCTCATTTGGGTCACAAAAAATTGCTTGAGGGCTGCTTTCAGTAAAATAAAATTACAAAAATGTCCAGCTCGTTCCCTGAGGATAAAATTGCTCCTTTTGATTTTTGTAAGAAAAAAAATGGATTCAGTGGATGTTTGCATAGAAACTCTCTCCGCCATTTCTCCTCCACCTCCTCCACCTCCTACATCCCTTGCAGATCCTGCACTCCACTTCTGAAGGGTGTCATGAAGATAACTCATGCCTAACATGAAGAGAAGAGGAAGATCAACATGGGAAAGATGAAGATGGTTAGTTCAACTCCTGCTGGCTCAAACGTCAAGATTTACGCCCTCTTCAAGGTCTGTATTGAAGGATCACAATTCAAAGAGAATCCACTGGCTCTTAGTAACCAGAGTTAAGAGGACTGCCTGCTTGCTTCTGATACACAGAAATAGAAAACAAGTAAATACTGAAAAAACAATGACGTATACTGCATAAAGACTTGTGAGTAAAGCCAGAAGCACTAACATTCAACAATAAATGAGACAATATGTCAAATCGATCTAATCCCAATTATTAGGATGCACAATCTACATTGTTTTAGACTAACAAAAACAATACAGGATGGCACAACACCAACATCCGATACCAAGGTTTGATTCTCAGGGAATGCATTAACTCATAAAAATGTAATGCACACGTATTATGCAATGTACATTTCTTTGGATAAAAGCATTTGACAACTGCATAAATGTGAATGTTCCATATACAGTACTGTATTAACTGTGTAATAGATTTAAAGACCTGAAGAAATATAACAAAAAGTTGTGTGTCTGATTGGTCCAAATGCTACAAGGCACAGTTTTCCTCTGAAACTGTTTAAGTCCTGTTATGTCAGGCCTGACATATCCACCTTTTCCTCTCTCTTGCTGTTTTATTTTAGAAGTGTAAGGTATAAGCAGCTGTGAAGAGAGGAAGAGATGAGTAATTGAAGACAGGGTCAAATGAAATTAACTTGAAGCAAATTTGAAGCACCTTGATTCATTCCCAGTCTGATACACAGTGTGACCTTGGTCCAATAGAGCACAGAACCTCGCTGTCACCAGACACAGAACTGTTACATCATCAGAAACACACATGTGCACGCACACACATGCTAGCACACTTACAAACACATAGTACTCACATGCGGGCAATCCCTAGGACATATCACATCGTATGTAAATCAAAAACGGGTTCACTAGGTCTAACTGCTTTTTAGAATATGCACGTGCCACACAGTTTAAAGGCTTTCTTGTTTTCTGCTCTGAATTTTAGCACTCAGGCATTTGCATAAGTCACGTCCGGCTTTCCGGCCTTTGGCCTGAAACAGCCAGAAAGCACTTAGCAACTCACCTCCATGACTCACTCGCAAGTAATTAGCAACTGTGATTCAGTTAGTGAAGTAAGAACTAGTTTCCATGCAGAAAACAAGATGGAGAGTGTCCTGGTGCTCCAGGCTCATTTCACGGCCAAGACATTAAGAATCATTAGCACATGAAATATCAAGCCTATTTCATTTCTGTGTTTTTCAACTAAAACATTTGCCGTCATATTTGACTTGACATTTTAAATTTAAAAGTGGTCTTGGTTTAAAAAACTGTTGAACTGAGACGTGTGCTTTGGAGTAAAGCAGTAGCGTGTCATTTATGAGTCACTATTGCATAAACAATCAAAAAAATATTTCAAATCTTCCAATCTGCCACTGGCTGAACAAAACATTAGCCCCGCCTCCAAACTCCTGCCATTGACTGAACCACTGTTGCCGTGTTGGGCTGGTAGGGTTGATGAAAAAATGAGAAAACAAAGCAATGTCTTGGAAGGGTTTGCATTGAACCGTATTAGCATCCAGAGAACTATAACATTGTGTTTATTCTAAGTGGCCATTAAAGTTTTTTCATCTTCTGCTTAATTATTTGAGCTCTTCAGTCTGGGGATGTGTTTATCATTCATTGGCCTGGAAAAAAAAATCTCACTGCTCGCTGCTGACAGCAAACTTCCCTATTCTCATAGAATTAGACCAGTAATTATAACTTTATAGGTATATGCCAATTTTTTTTTTTTCATTTTATGAGTGATAATCAATAAATTGCTGATACTACAATTATTTTTATTTAAATGAATTTAAATACTGAATTAAAGACTAAAAGCTAAATTCAATCAGTTTAATGCTACAAAAATAATTTAATTTAATTTAATTCAATTTTAAAAAACAACAACAAAACAAAACATTCCAGTGCCACTCTGCCACACTCTAGCACAGGAGTTCTCAAAGTCTACATTCAAAGGTCCAAATCTGAATTTTCATCAGTGTCAAAGGTCCGGACCGGAACAATTGGTTGTAACAAAACTTGTTTTTAATAAACATACATAACATGCATAACAAATAAACATTAATTTTTTTTAAAAATGAAGTGCAAAAGTGGCAAAACAATTAATTTAAGTGTCAGGAATAGAGGGTTTTTCTCTGGCCGATGCCGATATTTAGAAATCAGGGCAGCCGATGGCCGATATATGATGATTTTTTTGGGGCCGATATGTTTGGTCGATTTTTTTTCCCTTTATCTCATAAAAGCGAGTTTGAGTAAATGATTATAGCAGGGCACAAGATGGTAATAGTAGTAATAGTAGTAGTAGTAGTAGTAGTAGTAGTAGCCTAATTCATAGTAATAATACATGGCTCAAAGCACCTTCTCAAAACAGTTCTGAAGCATGCTTTTTGTTTATCTTTGCTGAGAGAGACTTGCAAATGCAAATTGATTCTCTGCCGGCAGGAGGCGCTGTTGGAGCAGGAGATTTAGCGGTTTCCCCGGTAACGGCTGTAATCAAATACAAAACGCTAGGAAAGACGAAATGAAAATGACATCAAGGCTTCTCTAAAGACGGTCGGTTCTTTTCAATTATACATTCATATAAAAACACCCGCGCTGCATTTTAATTTTGAAACGTGCAGTGCTCAGTTTATTCAACGAAGTAGAATCCTTTTGGAAAATCTATTTGTGGCAGTCAGTTTTGATTTTGTGACGGGCCGCCACAAATAACTCAATGTATGGGAAACACTGGACACTGCTATAAGTCAAATGCCCATAATCTAAGTGATAATAAAAAAAAAAAAATAACAAATTACTCATATTAGCAGTGAAATGTCGTCCGATTATGTCAATCGTCATACTCAAGGGGCGGCGTTTCCGCATGGCAGTTGCCATACCCTAGCCCAGTCAGGTGTGCCACGAAAAATTATCCAAACTTAATATCTCTATTATATTTCGTCATTACTACTTTAAATCATAGGGTTTTTTACAAATATTTAACCAATAATAAAACTTCATAATGCCATTGGATCCTCAAACTGTCAGCGAAACCTCGTAACTTCACCCTGCCTCCATTCAGATTGACGCGCTGCGCACAGGAGGAGACAGAGCTCCACTTTTTTGCAATGCAGGGGTAAATAAATAACTGACGTTTGAATAGTACAGCGTTTTCTTTACTCAAACACTGTCTTTAAAGGCTAATGTTTTTGTGTGTTTGAAGAGTGGAGACGAAGTAGGCTATTTGCCATCTAGTTGTAGCCAATATACTTTTTGTATGTTTTAAATATTCTGCGCATATCGCGCGTCATCATTTATATCATGAGATTTTGGCCTAGTGTATTAAACAACAAGAAAAACTAAGCACCCATATAGCTACAATAAACGTTATATAATCTGTAAAGGTTGATGAAAGCATAATGCGATGCACTTGATCAGATGCGGCCGTTATATTGACAGACAAAACACAGATCTCCATCATTCGCTGGTCAAAAACCTTGTTAACTCCGCTTGAGCTTGATTTTCATATCATGTTAAGTGCAAATGTCTGATACAGTACCAACACTGACGACGCAGTGTTTAATTATTGATTTTCCCCCCCTTTCTATCTTTTCCCCCCTGTAGGCTATTTCAGTGCTTCCATGGGATTGCTTTATTTATCAACCCACTCCATACCGGAGTCCTTCTTATTTGAGAAGCACTGCTCTAGCAAATATATAGCAACATGCTAAAAGCTAATTAGCACACACTAGCAAATGTATAGCAACATAAAAGCTAATCAGAACACCTAGACAACTATAACAACAGTTTTACCATTCATTCATTCATACATACATACATACATACATACATAACAGCTAATATGAGTTATTTGTAAATGTATTTTAGTTTGTAAACAGTGCTAATATTCTCTGGGACGAGTTCTACTGTTGAAGGGTAGCTGATAAAGCATTAAATATAACAATAAAACTCTTTCCGTGCAAATGAGGCCTGGCGAATACAGCCAGTCCTTAAACCTCAATAAGTATATTCATGAAAATGTTTGATTAAATAATAGATGCACCCATCAAAAACTGGATGTACAATGTAGGAAAAGCAAAAAAAAGAGAGAAGAAATACAAAGAGAACACTCAACTGCACTTGATTCTAATAGCAGACAGTAGAGAGCAAATAACAATGCCAAAATTAGCTTGCACTAATAGTGATTAATTACAACACATTGCCATTTGCTATTACATTAAAGACACCTGATAAACCCGTCTCATGCCCTCTTTGTTTAATCCATCTCTCCAGGTGTAGGAGTATCTGTACCAGAGTTTCAGTGAGTCATTACCACGCACACTTGGGTTAGTACTGATCTGACATCAGCTGAGCGTGCCCAGACGAATGGCCCATCAAAGGAGACTCTCAGTGGAGGTCCCACTTCCTCTCTCTCTGTTATGACAGCGGGGACGCCTCGTATTCTCCAGCGACAGATCTGTTGGAAAGGCTTGACATTGGTTCACACCCCCACAGTCCTGTGCTCAGGTACGGCCCATCGAGACGAGTTGAGTCACGGATCAGTTTCGTTAGGTATTAGCCATGTTGCTGTCTCAAAGGTGGGTGGTGAAGTCACCAGGCTTACACATTCATCTCCAGCGAGGGATTTGTATGACAGCAGATTTACGTGCGGTACATTTGTTAAATGTATGGGTCTGAAGCCCATAGACAAACACTTTTATTGTTTGGGCTTCTCTAGAGAACTCCAGCTGTCTCTCAGTAAGGAAATTAGTCATTACTCATTAGTCACGGATTGGCTCCCACAACACACGCTGCTGAAAGAGGCTGTTTGCAGTTGAATATGGAGCGTGTTTGTGTTGCTCTTTGGGATGTTGGATGTTTACTGAGACAGCCATGCCAAACACTTATCCAGAAGAAGAGTGTTATTCCCACTTGGGACTGAGATATAGAACCTTATTATCATGTATTGGTATATTTGCACATGACTATTGCAAACACACCAGGGGCTTGTGGTGGGTTTGTGTTATATTGGTCCCATTTAAATTCATATTTTAGGTTAATTTGATGTTAATGGTTTTCAGGTTAAAAGCAAGAAAGAGTATACTTTTGCAAATGTTGGGGTCAATTTATAATTTTTTTGAAATAAGTCTATTTTATGTTCACCAAGGCTGCAGTTATTTATCAAAATACAGTAAATTTGTAAAATATTTTTACAATTTAAAGTAATTGTTTTCTATTTTAATATATTTTAAAATGTAATTAATTCCCGTGATGGCTAAGCTGATTTTCAGCATCATTACTCCAGTCTTCATTGTCACATGATCCTTCAGAAATCATTCTAATATGCTGATTTGATGGTCAAGAAATATGTTTTATTATCTTTATTCTACAGAACAGCATTTATTTGATATATAAATCCTCTTAAAACCTCCCATCTGTATGTTTATTTATATCAAAAATACTTCTTAGGCAGAATCCTCCTTTATAGAGAATACAATCCCATAATGCATTGCAAATAAATCCAGATGACAGAGAAGTGAAATGTTTATTCAGTACTAAATTGTATTATTATTTTTAAAATAATAATTTAGAAAACAGCCTACTTTTACCCAAAAGTTTGTGTTCTGTTTTTTCAGCTTATTAGAATATTACATTGCTCTGCATTGCTATATTAAAATTTACATTTATAATTTGTCTTTTTAGGGTGTTTTTTGATCAAAAGCATGAGGAACATGACAAGCAATTTATCATATATGAGGCAACAATAATAGAAGCACTACAATGTCAAGTTCTAGGAATAACAACACCAGTGTAGAAGCTGTAGCTGAAGTAAAAATGCAGAAATCAATTATGAGTCAAGGTTCCCCAGTGCTTTGCATACAGAGCTCTGTTTGTATGACGCACTATGTAGAGCGTTTCAAAACAGTCACTTGTGTTTCTGACTTCTTTTAGTATGTTGCCTTAGTAGGCAGGATGCAGCTTCCTAGGTTTAAAACAGAAGTAAAAGCACACATCTTTGCGGATTTCTGGTTCTTTCTCTCTTTTGTCCCTCACTCACTCACAGCCACACACAGCGAACAAATAAATGCTGCTCAGGCTACAGGCACCTGTCGTTCTTGATGCTAATTGACATCTTTGTGACGGCAGAAGCCCCTGTCTGCGTGCATCTCTGTCAGGGTATGGCTAATGGCTTCTGGCACTCTGCTACAGTAAGTGGTCATGAGATTTGATCAGGATGAAGCAGCCTCAGAGCCTTGCTTTACCTCCTGGGTATCCCTGTAGCATGGCTGCTCTGAGGGAAGAAATAAATTCCAGGAAAAGAAGGATTCTGAGAGGATGGCATCCTGTGGAGGATCTGTAAACAATTACTTGAAGCTTGCAGGGGGTGTTTGCATATTAGTCACTGAAGAGTGCTGTGAAGTACCCAGGATAACGTCAGAATATTACAAAATCATAGCTAGCACCACTTTCTCCAGCTTTCTTGTTTCTTCTTTCTCCAGCTCTTGTTTTATTTACCCGCATGTCGTTCCAATCCTGTATGACTAGTTTTGACTGGATGTTTAAATGAACAATACGTTCATTTAAAAATGAAAGCTTCTGCAAAACAATATTTGTGTCTTTGACTATTTTTGCATTATTGACTACATTGCATGATTATTGTAAGCTAAAAAATTTCCATAATATTGTTTCCCAAATCACACATTCACACATCCTAAATTCATCCACCCACCCCAATGTTGCTGTCTTTATTTAAAAATGTATACAATTACATTCTTAAACAAACAAACCAATTTAAAGCCTGATTAATTGCATGATATACACTAAATCTCTGAAGCACAATCCTGGAAACTGTACGCGCCCCTCGACTTTTAACCCACGTGCCTTTACAGAGCGAAGGCATGGATGACACAATCCTTAAAAGGGCATCTTTCTCCAAGCCTCGGAGACTGTTTATGTAAGCCAGCATAGCCTGGAACATCTACAGGCCCAGTATCAGTCATTAGATTAATGAGCACATCCCTGGAGATCCTTCATGCAAAACAAAGATGTCACAACAGGCTGTTCTTCATGACGAGATCTGTTCGTCCCCTAGCAGTGCTGCTGACATGGTGTAAGAGCTCCTTATGCACATTTGTTCCTCCATAATGGACAAATCATCTCTTTTCGGTTACGTTGTGCCCTGAAATGACCAATGTGCGCTACTGACGCAAGAAGGTTGGAGATCTTTTTTCTCAAAAGTAAACAGCTTGAAAGTCAATTATTAAAGCAACCAGCACGATCCGAGTCACCTTGACCACACAGTGTGAGATGGAGGGTTAAAACACCAGCAGAAATTACAGTTTTGGAAGAAAATCAGTTATTAGTCTGAGATTAAAACAATCTCCTGTGGACAAGACACCGACCCTCTATTCAATGTAAACAAAAGTCAAGAACGTTTTACTTGCGCACCGCAGACGTGTTCAGACTAGTGGACGTCATAGAGTCTGACGTTGACTTTCAATTACAGATAGTACGAGGAAAACAATGCTCAGACCTTCAAAGGTAGGATTACACATCTGGAGGGAAGTTCAATTTAATCTCCAAAGCAAGCTGGAAGCAGCATCAGGGGTTTAATTAAGAATGAAATTTCATTTCCAAACTTCTCTTGAATGAACGAAGACCAACTCATTATTAAAGGCTGCATATAAACAAGCCAATTACACAGAGAGTGAGGCGTGAAAAACATAATAGCCTATGAAATCATGTTTTAATGCAATTTCAATTTCATACAATTAAAATGGAATGAACATTCGCCTGTCGGACAGAAGATGAAACAATGGTTAGAGGTGTCGATGACGTTAGATGTGGGTTTGGGGATGGCTGAGAGAAGTCCAGTGGTTTAATGAAGCACTCATTAAAGCAGATTCACGTCACGGCACCAGAGTGCCTTGAGGAAGGAAGAATGAGAATGAAATGCAGGAAAAGGCATGTTAGCAGACAGAGAGGGAAAAACACAAGATTGATTTTAGCTATCAGAATTTTGCAGGTGGTCTATGGACGAGATGTGTGTAAATGGAGTACATGGAGAAAGGATGGCGTTAGTTGTCACACTTTTTGCTCCAATGAATATTTATCAGGTTGCATTAATTATTAAAGTACACTTCAAGCATGATCTCAAGAAAAGAGGAATTGAGGATCCTGCATGCTTTTTCAGTCTATGTGACATGATTGCAATTTATAGCAACTGAATATTATCTTACACACCTTAAAGTTTTTGTTAAAAACAAATCTGTATTGTATTTTTATAGAATATTTTTTGAATATTTTTAGCATTATAGTTTAAGAGGAAAAAGCATGCAGTTTATTGAACATATGTTGACCTACAGAGGTATGTTGTCACACAGTGGGAACCTGCCATTAAACAACCTATATGAATAGAATAGAATGGAATAGAAAACAATTAATGAAACTCCAAATATGTAACATTAAAAATATAATAAAAAATTGATATGATTATATAATGTAAGCTGTTGTCTAAATATTTTTTTTTTAAGTAATGAATAATTAGAGGCAATTATTACTTAATAATTCAATTATAAATTGTATGATAAACTGCAGTTAAAAATTGCAGGACCTAACATTAATCAAATCTATAATGTATCAGAAATATGCTACTGGAAACTACTGGAAAATATGCTACTTAAGTGAACAAAACATTCACAAAAAATTTTTTTTGCATTCGGTGGCGCATTACCATGAAAAACAAAACTACTCCACTGTATCACCAGTGGCTCTGATGTAAGGAGAAAATGAAGACTCTTATATTCACTTTTATATCCAGTTACAAAACACATGTACTGCTTACAAGACATTGTTGTCGCTACAGCTGCTCGAGTGTGAAGAATAAGTCGATGAGCGTACAACTAGCTGAGGGTGGAAATATGCTAATAAGGGACAGTCCGTCAGCAGCCGTGGGTGGGGCCTGAGTAGTATGACATCATACTGTTTAGAAAATCAAAACGGGTTGATAATTGAGACTAAGTTTAAAAAAAGGAGTGAATGGATTTTTATCATTGTAGGGTAGTTGTGTCCACACACTGCTAAGACATTTATATATAAACACCATGTAAAAGTGAATTTTGCCTCCAATGTCCCGTTTAAGACAGTAGGTGTTTGAAAATAGCATACAAACCAATACCCTTTGACTCAAAACTGTTACTGAGAGTTACTCTTAATTAGGAATAGATACTTTTTGACTTACTGTGACTGTCAAAAAGTGGCTCAATTCCCCTGAATCGACCCTAGCAGTTGTGACAACTTGTGTGTGACAACTAGCCCCAGTCTCCCATACATTATGGAATATGCTTTTCTGAGTGGTTGCATTCAAGAGTGTCCAAGTGTTCTTGGCTACAGTCAAAAGTGTGCGTGAGTGTGTGCGTCTAGTCTTCTATAGTTATGGATGTGATTAAGAGGCTCAGCAGAGGGAGTGGTGCTCTCTGATCCTCCCCTGAGCTCCGCTGTCAGCCACTAAAGAGACAGAGGCTCTAAATGAATCCTCTCTTTACACGCCAGTTAAAAGAACTTCAGAGCCACACGACACCCCAGAGAGCAGCCTGTCCAGCTTGCTTCAGACCGCTACACCCAACGCCTGCCAACCATATCTGGCTGAAGGCCAAGCCTAGATTTAGCTGAGCTGCGTGAGGATCTGTGTAACGGCAACATTAACCTGGACAAGATTTACATATCTGCTGGAACACTTCCTGAATTCCAAGAAATTTCAGCATAAAACCGATATGACGTCAATGATATTAAACAACATTGATTTTTGTGTGTTTTTGGGTCTCATTCACTAGCCAATGCGTTAAGCCTGGATGCAGATATTTTCCCAAATAAATCTCCACTCAATAACTTAATAACATACATTCATACATAAATACATAAATAAATGTTATTGTAATTATTACTGTTAATAATGCATTAATGTATTTGTTTATATTATTTAAAAATAATAATTTAACAATTTAACATTTTTCTTATTGAATAACATTTATTATTATTATTATTATTATTAAATAATAAAAATTAATAAATACATAAATGCATATTAATGAAAGATAAAATAGATTTTATTACATAATTAAGTAAATCATAATAACAACTTATTATAATTATTTAATTATTATTTGTTATTATTATTATTATTATTATTTGAATCAATAAATAATAAGCATCATCATCATATAATAATCATATTACATAATATATATATACATATATATATATATATATATATATATATATATATATATATATATATATATATGTCACACCCCAAGATTGTTTGTTGTGTTTTCATCCCCCATGTGCTCTGTATGACCCAGTTTTCCATGTATGTCTGATTGTCATTTGGTTCAGGTGTGTCTTGTTAATTATCCTCATTTACCAACCTATTTAAGTTGTGTTCAGTTCACTGTTTGCTGTCTGGTCTACTACGTCCCTACGTGTGCCTTCTGCCTGTTCTGACCTGGATTTACCCCTGTGTGGATTTATTCCTAGCTCCCTCATCTCCACCGTGGCCCGTCAGTCCACCAGCTCTGCCGGGCTCCCTCGTCCCTCCGGGCTCTGCCTTGGTCAGTCGTTTACCATCTGCCGCCTCAGGACTCCACTCCTCCGGCTACACCTCCTCCCTCCGGCTCTGTCAGGCTCCCCCTTCCCTCCGGTTCCACCTTGGTCCTCTGTCTCTCCGGCTCCACCGCGGCCTTCCGGATCCCCGCCTCCGCCTCGGTCACCAGAGCCATCTGCTCTGCCTTGGCCCTCCGGATGCTCAGCGTCACCCTGGCTCTTCGGCTCTCCGTCTCCGCCTCGGGCTCCGCCGCCGTCGGTCGGCCCCCTGGAGCCATCAGCCCTTCATCCACCATGGCTCTTCCCGCCATTGGCTCCACCGTGGGCCGCCATCATGGCTGTGGCCTGGGTTCTACCTGGCTCCGCCTGCTCCAAGTCCCTCCTGGCTCCTCCCTCCGTCGTCTCCACCCTGGACTCTGTTTGTTGTCCTCCTCCCGGGTGTCTGTCTGCCTGCCTGCCTTCCTGCCAGCCCTTGCCATCCCACATCCTCTCCTTTGTCCTCCTCCTAAGTCCCCCTCCGTCCCTTCCTTTGTTGTTTCTGTGGCGCGAGGCCGTCCCTTCCAGGAGGGGGCAAACTGTCACACCCCAGGACTGTTTGTTGTATTTTCAGCCCCCCATGTGCTCTGTGTGACCCAGTTTTCAGTCTATGTCTGATTGTCATTTTGGTTCAGGTGTGTCTTGTTAATTATCCTCATTTACCAACCTATTTAAGTTATGTTCAGGTCACTGTTTGCTGTCTGGTCTGCTACGTCCCTACGTGTGTCTCCTGCCTGTTCTGTCCTGGATGTACCCTTGTGGGGATTTATTAAAGACTATTTGCATTCATCTTCATCTTCTTCGTGTGTGACTCTCTCTTTCTCTCTCTCTCTATATATATATTTATAATTATTTTAATCAATAAATAGTATTAATAAATATTAATATATATATAATGGTAATAACAAATACATACATTCATCTTCCTCCTCTTCTTCTTCTTATTAAATAAGAAACATTTATTATTATTATACCATAAATTGACTGCAATAAATTGTTCTCTGATATCGGCACACATACTGCTGTAGGTTTGTGCTGTAGGTCAGTGTGTAGAGAGGCTGATAGGCGGTGGGCCACTCCGTTTCTGACAGCATCACTGCAGGAGAGGTGCTGGAGCCCCCTAGAGACTGACCTGTCTGAGAGAAAGACAGTTTTACTGGCCCCTCTCTATAGGTCAAACTGAGTGTTCTGGAATGCTGGAGAAACTGTGATCCTGCTGTGAATAGAGCACCACATATACAACCTGATGAAAAGGGCCACAGCAACCATGCGTGTGGGAGTATTTGATACAGACAATATACAGAGTATTTTCTTAACAGACGTGACCAGGTTATCCATCAAGGTTTATTTACTCAAACAATACAGCAGCTCAGTGGGATGAGTGGGATTGCATTGTTGACACAGGTCAATGTCAGTTTAACTTCTTCCTCATACTAACACAGTTGACAGGTTTTCAAAGTATACCTCATGGTCCAATTAGATGTACCACAAAGTTGGAACATAAAACTAGCTTTTAGATCAATAAAGTGTTTTATATTAATGTGAATATAAAATATATATTTTTGTACTCCACAAAACTCCAAATAACAAAAAAAAATAACAGCATGTAAGTTAAGGTAAATTATTCACTAAAAGATTTGCATGAGCTCTAAAATTTACATATAATAATAATAAATAGATAAATAAGAAAATGATTAAATACTACTATTCATTATAATAATGAATTGCTTTTAAGTATAACAAATGCTTAATAAATAATTTTAATAATAATAAATGATCAAATATAAAGAAAATTATTATAAAATTATTATTATTATTAAGATTATGTACTTATTATGTGTGTCAGGATCATGGACCTGTTTTGTTATGTTTTGCCTCTGTTTCTGTTCCTGTGTTCCCTTTTTTGGTCATGTTCCTGTCCTCGTTTAGTTAATTAGTCATTCTGTGCACCTGTGTTTAGTAATTATCCCTTGTATTTAAGTTCCTGTTTGTTCAGTCTTCCTTTGTCAGGTCTACTTGTTGTGAACATCTTCCTTGTGCTCTGTGACTCCCTGTTGGATTATTAAAGACTCTCGTTTTGTGAAATTTCCACATATCCTAATTTCCTCGTTCCCGTGCTCCAGCGAATTGTGACAATGTGCTTATTATTTATGTATGATTATTATATATTAGTTATTATTTGTTTACAATTAATTATGTATAATTATTATTTATAATAATTGTTATTATTATTATTATTATTATTGCTACTACTACTACTTCTATATAAGCCCAGTTAATAATGTTAAATGATGCTTATATTATGCATAACTATATACACACATTTTATGCATAATACATGTATCATTTTAATGTTATTATATGGATTTACGCAAAGATGATTAAGTAATGAATTCTTGGGTTAACTATCCCTTTAGGATAAAAAAAAGAATGTATTTTGCGCTAAACTGACAGAATTCACAGTCAGAGCAAATTAATTCTGGTTGGAATAAATCTCCACAGAGCAAGCCCAACAGAATGTGGGCACAAAAAATGGATGAGAACAGCAACTGGTGGTGGAGATCAGAGGACAAAAAGCATTTTGGAACATTTCGTCCCTCTCCCATCACTGACCTGTCTGAGATCACAGTGGCCAGTGCAGATCTGAAGCAGTGTCGAGCTTCTCAGCTCTCAGTCATATTCCTAAAAGTACTGGGTTGATAATGTCACTGTACTATAGAAGAACAGGAAGTAGTGGGTTGCCATCCAGAAGGTCGGGAGTTTGAGCATCGCTGCCGGCATGCTAGTTCTGTGACGTCTCATTGAGATGGCCACTGTGTACCGCTAGCGTGCCCTTAAGCAAACCACTTAAACCATTTCATTTCTGCTCCAGGAGACGAGCCTTATTCTGCAGCCTGACCTCTCTGATGGATAGAGACTCAGCATCTTTCACCCAAGACACCACAACATCCTGTCCAAAGATAACAAATAAACATGAGCGCGTGATGGACTGCATCTTTGCCCTAGATATGAGTTGTTTAGAATCCACTGTCCACAGTCAAGCCTTTAAACATTGTTCCAATAGAATGCTCATGATTCCGAATGGAATTAAAAATGGCCTTTGCAGAGGAATTAAAACTAGTTGGCCTGTAACTTTATTACAAAATCCAACATAATAAGCGGTTTTTCATAAATGAATAAATAATCAATAATTATTTTTATAAATGTAAACGAGACAAAAACTGTGACATAAGATTTGTATTTATTTATTAATAAATACATACATACTACATGACTTTTCATTATAAATAAATATTTATAAAAAATAATGTAAAGCAAACAGAAACAGCAACATAACATCACTACTAAATGTTTTTAATAAATAAATAAATACGTCCTTACAAAATTAGTGTAAAAAAACA
The DNA here is from genome assembly GCF_001515645.1 of Sinocyclocheilus grahami. Taxonomy (NCBI): domain Eukaryota; kingdom Metazoa; phylum Chordata; class Actinopteri; order Cypriniformes; family Cyprinidae; genus Sinocyclocheilus; species Sinocyclocheilus grahami. Next base: position 582,118 of record NW_015505760.1, on the reverse strand, counting down.
TCTCATGCATAGTAAGAAATATTAATGTATTTAATATTTCGTACCCTGCTTATATCACACACTGTTATTTACCAACCTGAATTTATCTGCTGTAATTTCATCCACTCAATGTGTTCATGATAATGTGTGGTCTAATGAGACAATGATCAAAGGAACACGTGTTTATGTGCGACATTTTTTTCTCTGAGAAAGGAAAAGGTCACTTTCACTCGTCTTCACATAACATTAATAGAGATCCTATTAGAGGCACTGGACTAACATTACTGGGGTTGTGGGAGCACTGATTGTGTGCTAGATTAAAAAAATAAATGATAGACTGCAATGAACAGCCCTCTACACCCTGTCCTAACAATATACAAGTGAATACATAATGCCATACAATGGAGATGTTCTAGAAACCCTAAAATGTTACACCTGGGTCACTGAAATTAAAATCGCAATGAGGGTCAGTTGGACAGCTTGGTGCCTGATGTACTCTATTTGGTGCTTAATGATAGAAAATTGTTTTACAGTGTATTTATTCATAATCAAAATATATTAATGTCTAAATGACATATCACTAATCATATTATGTTGGTGGCAGTAGCCTAGTAGGCAGTGTGCCAACATATAGCGCCATTGCACTTCAGGCGTCCCGAGTTTGAGTCTTGGCTCGCGGATCTTTTTCCGATTAACCATGGTTTTTCTACACTAACCATAGTTTAATCATGGTATTTGTAGTAAAACTGTTGTTATACAAATGGTAATCAATCGACCACAAAAACATGGTTACTACACTTTTACTATAATAAAACCATGGTTAATTTTTGTAAGGGACACACATAGCCTACATCACAGAGATGTCTATTTGATTTTAAAGATATATATTTTTAGAGTATTTGCTCATCTGCAATATCTTTTGTCTCTAAGATGTCAAATTATTTCCCTTTGTTTGTTTTCAGTTAGCCTTCAGTTAGCAAGCTAACAGCTTGGCCTGCTAGCTTAGGAAAACACAAACAGGTCAATAAAAACTATTTTGATCAGCTTGAACAAGATATGCACATGTAATGGACATGTTTATGATCACGCACTGGAAAAGGGGGATATTCTGATAGGATCTTGTGGGAGGTTTTGAGATGAGAACCACTAGGGTACAAGCACATATCGTAGCATAGCTAAAGATAAGAGACAGTCTGGTGAACTCACTGAAACCCATTCTGAAGCCTCATTATAGCGAAGCTAAACATGATTTTGTGTATTCGGATTGATTGTTCCTTTTTGAACATCTGATGAAACTTACATCAGAACGTCATTTGTATCACTGCCCTTGTCTGGGTGCAATTTCTGTCTTTTTTACAAGCTCAAAGACATTCATGTCATTGCTGATAACGACAAGAAAGAATATTTTGTGCATGACTGCCTGATTACCTGATTTTATTCATCAAATTATTCATTAAAATGATGCAGGCTGCATTTATGATATTCAGCCTCACTGAATTTATCCCCAAGTCTTTGCCTCAGAGGCAGGCACACAGACACACACACACACACAAGCACAGTTTTTAGAGGTTATGTATATGGATTACATCAGACACTTACTCAATTTCTGAATCAGATGCTTTGCTCACTGAGTCCTATAATGAAAGAGGATATTTTAGTCCTTTGGCAGAATACAATGTCTCAAATTTGTGTTCTTTTGACAGGCAAATATTACAGATAACAGCGGATCATGACCTTCTGAAGGAATTTGACTTGAGGACATCAGATCTTTTATACAGATCTATTCATATTTGCTACTCTGTATCATCCAGCCTGTCTCTCTAAATACTCTCTGTCTATATTAAAGTACACGTGTCCCCAGTATTCTTTGTCACATTTCCTCATAATTACCAAAATGCTGCTTTGATTTTATATTTTACAGCTTATATCTCCCTATGCTGCTATCAGCTGCCACGTTCATGGATCTATTAACGTCCCTTATATCCCCTCCAAAAGAATCGAATAGAGCCATCAATTCCCTCCCCATTTACAGCACTCATTGCTTCATTATTATTTGATAGTATGTGATTTTGATCTTTTTCTACAAGACAATGATTATGAGCTTCAGACCCCAGAGGCTGTGAGGAATGGAAATGGCACATGCCAATGCATGTGAATATCTGGGTAACAGGTAGTTAGTTCAGAAGTGTGAGACATCTTTGAGATTAAATCAAACAAAGCTGAGGTTTTTTTTTTCTCTTTTGATGGCAATTCTACTAAATACTTACTTAAAAATAGGGATGCATGATAATCTGCCAATATTTGTATTTTTTGAAATTACTGATCCATATTGGATTTTTAATTGTGCTCTTTCCCCTTGCTTTTACATTTAGATTACCCTTGCCATCATCTAACACTCTAAAAGCACTTATAATACATGTAATCTTTAGCAAATCTCAAAATTAATATCCATTCATTCACTGTGCTTTATAATGCTGCAAAGCCTAAATTGATTTCAAGCATTTAACACTTTAGTTTTTAGTGTTTAATTTTTTTATTTATAGACAAATTTGTATATAATTGTAATATCAGCCATAACATTAAAGTAATTATCAGCTTATCTACCAGAATTTTAACATAAGTGCATTCCGTATCATTGATCCTGATGATCTAATATCATTACTCAGTGTTAGGTTTAATGTTTTATTCTTCATTTATTTAGACAAAATAGTATATAATTTTAATATTGGCCATAACATGAAAGTAATTATTGGCTAGAAATGTAATATCGTTGTGTTCCTATTTATTCCTATTCCTAATAAAACAGCTTAATATCAGCCATAATGTGAAAATTATCAGTAAGAATTTTAATTTCGGTGCATTGGTGAAAGTATTTTGATTACGTAATGTCGTTACTAGTTTTACTTTCCGTTATTTAGACAAAGTAGCTTAGAATTTTAATATTGAACTTAAAAATATTTATTGACCACAATTTTAACATCAGTGTGTCCCTAATTATGTATTCTGATTACGTAACGTCATTACTAGTATTCTGTGACTCCCAAGCCTGCTCCTGAAGTAGGTTGAGATGTCTTTATTTGTTAAACTGAGCATTCACACTCTCCCCACTGTAGTTTCCTGTCACGTCTCATTTAAGATGTAAATTAACAGTACATTTTATAATACAATAAGAAATACCAAAAAATAAGTTAAATGTTCATTGGCCAGGGGACTTTGGCCAATAATATCCACAAACAAGCCTGTAGGGGCTTTAAAATTTCACGTGATCTTGATCTTGATCTTGATCTTGATGTGTGTGTGTGTGTGTGTGTGTGTCTGTCTGTCTGTCTGTCTGTCTGTCTGTCTGTCTGTCTGTCTGTCAGTGTAAACGTGGCCACAGCTTGCTATAGATGCATTCTGACAGGAAATCGAGGAAGACATGCTGACTGTCAACACTTGACTGCCAACATAACAAAATAAGGTCATAATTACCTGTTGAAGCAGTTCATTGTGCTTATAAAGTGTATCAGGACCAACTCCATCACCAATCTACTCTAAACATAAGAGCAGCTCTCCATTAGGTATTCTCTGCTGTTCACTTGGGGGGGAACTACACTTCACAGCTTAAGCGGAACCAAGCAACTGTTGGTTCAGACAGACAAGACTAGAGAAGTGGTGGTGTAGCTCATTTCCTGTGCTTCTGCTGCTGCTTATGTTTGACTCTCTCTGTTAAGACTGTTGTTCTCACAGATATGGATTTTTTTATGACAGTCAACTTATAAACTTCTTATCTTTTTATGCATGATACGAGATAAGAGGGGCTTGGATTTTTATTTCTACCCACAAAGAAAATGTTTATTAGCTTTTTTACTGATCTGTGCTGTGGTTAGACAGACACTCTATGACATGACACTCATCTTTATGTAGTATCTATTATTTACTTAAAAAAAGCATTCAAAATGCAGTTCACATATAGTGATTTAACAGATAATCCTGTGATAAGCATGTTTATAATTTGTTAAAATAAAAAAGACAAAAGGGACAGTGGGATGCAACTTTTCTGATTTCATAATAAAGACAAAATCCTCATTAAAATAATTAATTATTGAAAAAAAAACTTATCAAGTATTTATCAAGCATAATCTTTTAACAAAACTGTTAATATTTTAACAAAACGTCTCAGGTTACGTATGTAACCCTAGCTCCTCGAGGGAACGAGACGCTGCGTCGGAAACGCTAGGGGAACGCCCTTCAGCGTGACGGGCTCTGAACCTCGTGTGTAATCAGACCAATAGATGGGCGAGACGTCACGGCGGGTGACGTAATGACCAGGAAGCTATAAAAGCACATGCGGTGAGACCAGCGTCAGCTTCTAGGAATGAAGCAAGCGCTGGCAGGGACGCCGGAAGTATGGCACCGCGACGCAGCGTCTCGTTCCCTCGAGGAACTAGGGTTACATACGTAACCTGAGACGTTCCTCTTCAGGAACTCGAGCTGCGTCGGAAACGCTAGGGGAACGCGACTGCCCACGCCGCCAGACTTCTAAGTCTCTGCCTAGTGTGGAAGACTGCACAGCTAGGGCGAGAGAACAGAAGAGCCAGGATTGGCTCGCATGTCTAGGTCATAGAACCTGACGAAGGTCAGGGGCGTGGACCATCCCGCGGCGTCGCAGATGTCCTGCATGGCGACACCTTGCCAGGAAGGCCTCAGAGGCCGCCACACTTCTAGTAGTGTGAGCCCTGACCCCAAGCTTCTGCTGGTCTGGATCGTACCGGAGGCCTCAGCCTCAGCGCACCATGGAGGAAACGTGTAACTAGGGGGTGTCTGCCCACTGACTGGCCACCAAGAGGGGCGTGGTAGGCCGCAATAGCCGCCACGTAGACCTTCAGGGTGGAGTGGGTCAACCCTGTGGAGAAACAGGCCTGCACGAACTCCAGCACTGTACCAACCGGACAGTTAACTGGGTCGAGCTGGCGGTCTCCACACCAAGAAATTTTTCTTGTTCCATGACTAGAGCCTGCTCGGGGCCCACCAGCGTGGGCGTAATCCCGTTGAAATGAGGCGGGGGAGAACCAAACTGGATTCTGTAGCTTCTCTCTACAGTGTGCAGGACCCACTGAGACACATTTGGCAGTAGTTAGGGACAATAGATAGGGACGCGCCCGTCTACATTCCCTCCACCGGATCCATACGCGAAACCCACGAGCACAGCCGCCGCTCCGCCTCGGCGAAAGCGGGGCCGGCGCCGCGAGAAACGCTAGTGAAAGCTCTCTCCTCAAAGAGAGCCCTCTGAGAGCAAAGCAAGGCAGTAACAAACACTACAAAAACGACCGTCAGCTCCCCTTTTTTTCCCGAGAGCTGACTCTGCGTGCTTGCTCTCAAGCAGACAACAAACAAACTGTGTGTATCCCCACCCGTAAAGTAACGCGGGCAGGGAAGAACACACAGCCTGAACGCTGCCTGCCCTCGCCTTAGTGTCTGGTTTTGTCTTGCTTTAGATTTCGTGACAGACAACACTAAATAAGACTCACAAACAGATATCAGACTGACACACACACACAGAGCGCTTGCTGAATGACAAAAGCTGACGCTGGTCTCACCGCACGTGCTTTTATAGCTTCCTGGTCATTACGTCACCCGCCGTGACGTCTTGCCCATCTATTGGTCTGATTACACACAAGGTTCAGAGCCCGTCACGCTGAAGGGCGTTCCCCTAGCGTTTCCGACGCAGCTCGAGTTCCTGAAGAGGAACTATTTCACTGCTAATTAATATTAAGAAATCTTGTGACCTAATCAAGCAGAAACATCCTGAAATTACTGTCAAGGTCAATATATCTCTTAAAATATCAGACAATGTGATCTTTTCCTCACAAGGAAAGGTTAGCTCAGGCTGTAAGATGTCATGTGGTGCGACACCCCTAAATGTAATGATATTTATGGGTCAGTGATTAATGGCATTTGTACAAATAAATAAATACTTTTTATCTTGAAAAATATTTTGTAAACTATTTTAACGGACCTATTCACTAAGGTCTCTATGAACCAAAGGACATATAATTATACTTCAAATTACACTTGGTAAAACCTTGTCGATAACACATCTTTTAGAATATCAATGAAGTAATCTATCACTTTTGAAATTGGTTTATCAGGAACATACGGAGTTCTTATAAATTATAGTGCGATCGCAACTGCTGTGGAGGGACAGAATGTCAGCCTGCAGTGCATTGTGGGAGAGGAGCATGGCATCACAATTATCCAGGTGGAATGGATTAAACAGCCAAAAGGAAATGAGAAGAACGATCAGAAAATTGTTGTGTTCCATCCTGGGTTCCCAACAAATTATTTTAAATCTGGTCCTCTTCTGGAGACAGTGACCAGTTCAAAAAGTGGGAAGCTGCAAGGCTCAATCTTGATTCTGCATAAAGTTACAGTGAATGACAGTGGAAACTATATTTGTGAAATTACTTCTTATCCTATTGGCTCGATTAAAAGAATCACAACGCTGCAATTCACAGGTAAACTGTTTACTGTAAACTGATTTCACATTTAAAATCAAATAAGCATCATCTGTCTGCTAATTTCAGAGCCTCCAGCATCAGTGAATATGCCATATCCATATGGATTCATAAAAGAGGGGGATGATATGAAAATAACTTGTTCAGCGATCCCTCCACCACTCCGATATAAACTGAGACGTTCAAAGGGGAGTCAGATGGAAAAATACACATTTCTATATGCCACAGTTTATATGTTGATCTCATTCGTCTCATCAGAACAAGATATTGTGGCTGGAAAGCTCAAACTGAGTTTATTTTACCACATGTCACCAGAAACGACAGCGATGTGTACATCTGTTGACCTGTATCTCAGTGCCACCGTCCAACTGACTGTGAATTGTGAGTGTTTGTACTGAGAATATAAACCAATTGCACCTAAAAAGGTTTTTGAATGATTTTTTATCATTGTCTGTCGAATAAAAGCTCTTACAAATAAACAAATCCATATAAAATAATTCCTGTTTTTCCAAACAGTTCTTGATGGCATTGAGTGTAACACAAGCAGCCCTTTAAACGTCAGCGCTGGTGAGGATGTGGCGATTGCTTGTATCGCAAAAGCTTCACAGTATTTGCAGTATACGTGGATGAGGGTAAGATCGTGAAATATTAAGAGATTGAAATGAAATATTAAAGCAGTATTGTTTTAATAAAACATTTGTAGTGTATTACCTGTCTAAAATTACAAATCCATGTAAGGATTTTTTAGGGTGACACAACACTGTCTCTCTCAGACACTTTGCCTCTGACCTCCGTAACATCTGACCAGTCAGGAACATACAAACTGACAGCTGTCTTTCTGGACAATCATCTCCAGACAGACATGGAGATTTCTATCCAGGTTCTCTCAAAGCAAAGTGAAGGTAAGAAAAAGCTTTTTGTAATTGTGATCACATGGCAATTTAGGTTCCTTTGCCCAAAAGCAATGCATACGCAGCACAAACAATGGAAAAACTTAAAAATACCACTGAAGCCTTTGGAAATCATTTATACATTTTGTAACAGAGGTTAATTGATCAATTCCCCTCTTTCAAAGCCTTCCGGGACTTATTGTTTTAGGAAAGGCTGTTGGGGTGTTTCTGTGAGTGCAGGTCAGGTTTTGCCTGGATTGTGGGAACTAATGTCCCTACAAGGATAGTAAAACCTGAAATCATCCACATTGTAACAGGCCAACGGTCCCCATGAGGAAAATGGCTTAATAAACAGGCTAAATTATCTTAATGAAAATGTAAAATGCAGAAGGTTTGTGTAATTATTAGATTTATCATTAGCTCACAAATGTGTGCTCTGTAAGAAAAAACTATCTGTAGACAAACATTAATGTACTGGTAAATGTTCTGCTAGAACATTATCTGTTAAAGACATGAAAGATGATATTGTAAAAAAAAAAGTTGGTAACCAAACAGTTTCTTTTCCCAATGACCTCCTTTGTATGTACAATGGAAGTCAATAGGAACCGAAACTATAGGGTGGATTGACATGAGGGTGAGTAAATGATGATGGAGTTTAAATTTTTTGGTAGACTAACCCTTCAAGTTTACAGACATTTCCTTTAACCCTAATAATTAAAAAATGTAAAATCTGGGTAAAACACCTGTGGAAAATCAATACAGAAAGTTGGGCCCTATTTTATAAAATTTTCTTAGAGTATGTGTGCATCATATAATGTACTTTTGACACACATTTGGATAAGCTCACAGGTTAGTGAGCACTTTCTGTGCTTTTGCAGACAGTGAATAGTAGGCTATCATTGTGCAAACTCACACCACAAACTTCCCAATACTGTTTCACTTCCATACAGCTTTTAAGGTCTAGTTTTATTGTAGTCTAATGCAATACTAATAATATAATATAATATAATATAATATAATATAATATAATATAATATAATATAATATAATATATAATATAATATAATATAATAATCCTTTTTCCAAATCACTTGACCTATGTAAGTTTGTATTATTATTGTAATATGTATTGTAGTATGTAAATGTAATATTTCTTAATATACATTCTTTATATATTTAATTTTTCCTTCCATAATGATTTCTGCTGAAGGAATGACAACTCCTTTTCCAGTAAGGACCACCAAACATCTGAGCAGCTTTACCTCCAATGGGACCAGCTAATGGAGCACTGATACCACTGTGACTACATCAGAATCTGGTCACTTCCTAGCCAGCACAGTGAAACCAAATGCAACTCTGACAACCTTACAACCAAAACACACCAGCCATCCCACTCCTCTCACTGGCAGCTCTTCTGCTCCACCTGTTGGCAATGCATCTACATTACATGCAAGCACTGTAAAATCTATAGACACCTCTACAGACAGTTTGAGCACAACTCCAGATCCAGCTACAAGAAGAAGAGAAAGAGTCACCACTGTTATAACACAGAAAAACATCACCGCTGTTACAGCACCAAAAGGTAAAACCACACACAAATTACTCTTCTGAAAGACAACACTAAATCAAAACTTGTCATATTCACACACACTTATTGTTGGGCAGTGATTGGCACTTTCAAAAACACTGCTTTATAATGGTTTTAACAGATCCTGGGTCAGTTTTATAATGTCAAATCAACTCAAATTAAAAAATGCATATAATTTTTTTTCTTCATTTATTTTTTTACTCATGCAGAAATAAAGTGCAGTGAGTGTGTCACATAGCCTACTAATGTTTTATATAGCCTTAATTCAATTGAGATCAACTTATCTGTCATATACCGTATAAAGCTGTAACTGGAATATTCCCTTTGAATATTGTTTTAATCCATTTCAGAAATTATAATTGGTAATGTTTAATGTTGATTTAAAAATAAATTTAATACACAATAAAATAATCTGACATGTTTAGCTATAGCTTGGGAGCATGTGTTATATGATTGATATCAGTGTTTTATTCTGAAACAGACATGTACATGACAGTATAAACAGGATATGAATTTGGGCCAAGATCTGAGCTAATTATAAAACCAGGCCTTTTATTATTGGTTCACTTTTCCATGCTCTTGTTTTTCTTTCAGCCTCAAAAAGCTCAGCATATATCCCTGTTCTGATTTTGCTGCTGTTGCTTGTGTTTGTGCTTCTATACAGAAGACACAAAAACGTCTTCCATTTATGGATTATGGAGGCCACTGTGCTCTTGGGAACCTTAAGTGCAGCAGACATTTTTTTGTAACCTTGGCCAGATCTGTGCTTTGCCACAATTCTGTCTCTGAGCTCTTCAGGCAGTTCCTTTGACCTCATGATTCTCATTTGCTCTGACATGCACTGTGAGCTGTAAGGTCTTATATAGACAGGTGTGTGGCTTTCCTAATCAAGTCCAATCAGTATAATCAAACACAGCTGAACTCAAATGAAGGTGTAGAATCATCTCAAGGATGATCAGAAGAAATGGACAGCACCTGAGTTAAATATATGAGTGTCAGAGCAAAGGGTCTGAATACTTAGGACCCTTTGCAGGACATAAATCTGCAAAAACGTCAACAATTCTGTGTTTTTCTGTCAATATGGGGTGCTGTGTGTACATTAATGAGGAAAAAAAATTAACTTAAATGATTTCAGCAAATGGCTGCAATATAACAAAGAGTGAAAAATTTAAGGGGGTCTGAATACTTTCCGTACCCACTGTATATTTCATCAATACTTTGATGCTTCAAAACGTTTATAAAGATGTTGTAAATGTTGTCAATATGCAACAAATAGTTTATTTTTAAAAGTTTTCCAAAGAGAGTCATTTTATATGATGAACAGATTAAGATTTTAAAGCCTTATAAACACTGATCAACGCACATGAAATATGTTACAAAATGTGATTTGAAGATAAACAAAAGTCTTGTGGCTTTAGAATTTTGTGTGAATTACATCTTTAATGTTTTATTTTGTTATATTTTTGGTTAACATGAGATCCTCATTTCTATGTGTCTTTATGTGATTTAAGTGGTTTTTAAAGTTTTTTTTATTTTTTTTAAGTATTTCTGAATAGGCTGTACATAAAATGTTATTATAAATAATTTGGATTTGTTCTTTTTTGGTAAGTTTTAAAAATAATTGTTAAAAATTGTACTAAATTTTGCTTAATTATGCTTTATAAAGATTAAATATATTACATTATATATTACATTACATAATTTTTTTATTAAAAAAACTAACACTAGCTTTCTATTTTTTCTATTATATCTATTTGTTTTTCTGAGTGTGTGTGTGTATATATATATCATGTCACCATATTCTAATTTGTTGAGATAGTGAATTGGTGGGTTTTTGTTAAATGTGAGCCAAAATCATCACAATTAAAAGAACCAAAGACTTAAACTACTTCAGTCTGTGTGCATTGAATTTATTTAATACATGAGTTTCACAATTTGAGTTGAATTACTGAAATAAATGAACTTTTCCACGACATTCTAATTTATTGAGATGCACCTGTATATATAATGTATACCTTGCTATGTGTACTGCGTTAGGCTAACCGAGACTTGTCATTTGCACTTACTGTACATATTGTTGCTCTTTTGTTAGTTTTGATTGCTTCTATTGTCCTCATTTGTTAGTCGCTTTGGATAAAAGCATCTGCTAAATGAATAAATGTAATGTAAATGTATTACATAATATCTTGGGTTTTACTTAGTACACAAACTATTCACATAGTAAGGACCTTTGAAATAACTGAAATTGTTTGGCGAAATCGGCATGTAATGCCTGTAATGTGATCAAGACCTGCCTGGAACTACTAGCCGTGTATTTCCCTGAAAATAATTGCACACATTAGAACGTTATTCAAGCAATCAGATTTAATCATTCAACAGCCCCGTAGTATAAGTTATATAATTTCCATGGTTTTGCTACAAAATTACATTTTATAGCACATTTTAAAGCACATACTTTCCTTCTCCCGCTCTCCAATACAAACGCACACACATACAGTACAGACACAAACTCGCACACACAGAAACATACACGTGCACAGAAACATTTAGTCAGCACTGCGCTGACAATTTTTTCAGTAAATGGTTTATATTAGAAACTTAAAAGCTACATAATATTTCTCTCTAGCGAGATAATAACAGCGCTGTTCTTGAAGCAGATGAATTTACAGTTTCGTTATTAGTAGAGACTGCATCACCTCCTCGGGTGTGTATTATTTTCTAATAATTAAACAGCCCGTCGTCAATTATTCCTTACTTCTTTCAAGATTGAGGTCTCTGCAGAGCAAACATGGGCGTTTCTAACTTTGTGGGTGTTTTACAACTGCTGGGTGTTTCTAAATCATGCAATGAAAATGATCCCCCTTCCCTGTCACTATGACGTCAGCCAATTAGGTAACATGGTCGTTTTGGCCTCGCCCACTGATTTGGTATAGTAACTCCCATTACTTTCCTGCAAAGACCTATGCTTGGTTCTTTCTTCAATGCATATGTTGAGTTGTGCAAGGGATGCGAGATGTTTATGTGCCCTTCTTATCTAACATCTAGTATTCTATGACTCAATTTTACAGTTGGTTGCAATGTTTAATTTTTATTTATAAAAAAAAGCATAGCTTGTCACAGATGCATTCTGACAGAAAAATCGAGGAATACATGCTGAAAGTCAACACTTAAATAAAATAAGGTCATAATTACTCTTTATAAGCACAATAAACTGCTTTATCAAAGCAGTTCATTGCGCCTATAAAGAGTATCACAACCAACTTCATCACTCCATCCAATCTACTCTAAACATAAGAGCAGCTCTCCATTAATTATCCTATAAATGTTCACTTAAACAGTCCTGCAGTTACTACCGTTAGTGAAATGAAACTACAGTATACTGCACAGGATTTTTTGATGACAGAGACAATTTATAAACTTCTTATATCTTTATGCATGATACGAGGTAAGATGGGCTTGAATTTTTATTTCTACCCACAAAGTCTACAACAAATGTTTACCAGCTGTTAAACTGATTTGTGCTCTGGTTAGGTGGTCTATGATATGACACTCATCTTTTTATCCTATAAATGTGCTAAAAAAATCAATATAAATTTCAGACATATAGAGACTTGATTGCACTTCTACTGGATGATGAACATGCTTTTAATTTCTATGTTAAAATTAAAGTCAAAAATTACAAAATGATACTGTCCTGATTTCATAAATACAAAACCAAAAATCCTTGATCAATTATTTATCAATCTTTCATTATTATTAATGTTTTAATATACATAAAATGCATCAAACAAGACTGATTAACTGCTGATATACTGCTTATACTGTATTACTGCTTAAATATTTTTAAAACTTCACCAGGGAACTCCAAGTTGTTTATGGTCCAACCAACAAGCAGAAATATCCTGAAGAGAGAAAAAAATGTACTTGATGCAAAAATAAATGAATAAAAGAAGAATAAATACTTTTTTTCTAAACTTGTTTTCTACATTTTAAATAATGACTAAAATATGCACACTCACATGCGTTCAAGGTGTAAGGAAAATATATTACTTTTTATTTGATTTTATTACAAATAAAAAATGCAATGTGATGCTGAAAAAATAAATAAACAAATCAGTCAATCAATCAATAAACTAACAAATAAATAATTTTTACATTGAGAAATATTTTACATATACAATCACAAGTGTTCAAGGTGTCAGAAAAATATATTTCTTTTTACTTGATGGTTACACCCCATCACATTTCTATAGCTATTAAATTCAAACTTTCCTTGGCCTGTCTTGAGTCTTGACCTAGGTCTCTATACATAAAAGGACATCAAATTATATTGTGGGAGAGGAGCATGACATCACAATTATCCAGCTGGAATGGACTTCTCAGAAAATGAGAAGAACGATCAGAAGATTGTTGTGTTCCATCCTATGTTGCCAACACTTTATTTTCAATCCTGTCCTCTTCTGGAGACAGTGACCAGTTCAAAAACTGGGAAGCTGCAAGGCTCAATGCTGACTCAGTGGAAACTATATTTGTCAAATTACTTCTTGGCTCGATTAAAAGAATCACAACGCTGCAATTCACAGGTAAACTGTTTACTATTGTTAACTTAAATTCTCACATTAATTTACATTTAAAATCAAATAAACATAATCTGTCTGCTAACTTCAGAGCCTCCAGCATCAGTGAAGATGCTATATCCATATGGATTCATAAAAGAGGGGGATGATATGAAAATAACTTGTTCAGCGATCCCTCCACCACTTCGTTATAAACTGAGACGTTCAAAGGTGAGTCAGATGGAAAAATACACATTTCTATATGCCACAGTTTATAACTGTTGTGTTGATCTCATTCGTCTCATCAGAACAAGATATTGTGGCTGGAAAACTCAAACGGAGAGTTTATTTTACCACATGTCACCAGAAACGACAGCGATGTGTACATCTGTTGACCTGTATCTCAGTGCCACCGTCCAACTGACTGTGAATTGTGAGTGTTTGTACTGAGAATATAAACTAATTGCACCTAAAAAGGTTTTTGAATGATTTTTTATCATTGTCTGTCGAATAAAAGCTCTTACAAATAAACAAATCCATATAAAATAATTCCTGTTTTTCCTGAAAATAAGAAAAAGCTTATTTTTTTTGTAATTGTGGTCACATAGCAATTTAAAGTTCCTTTGTTAAAAAAACGCTTTTAACTGTGAATAATAACGATAAAGTCCCAGTTTGCCCAAAGCAATGCACACACAGCACAAACAATGGAAAAACTTAAAGGGGTCATATGATGCGATTTCAAGTTTTCCTTTCTCTTTGGAGTGTTACAAGCTGTTCGTGAATATATAAGATCCCTGAAGTTACAAAGACTAAAGTCTCAAATCCAAAGAGATATTCTTTATCAAAGTTAAGACTCTGCCACACCCCCCTAAAACAGCTCGTTCTAACACGCCCCCACATATCTACCTCACTATGTGGGAATATTTGCATAATGCGCCCAAATGTGCACGCAAAGAAAGAAGGCGTGGTTTCAGTAACCGCAGTTAGTGTTGAAGCAGCCATGTCAGGGAGACGCTGTGTGTTTCTAGGAGAAAGCAAACGCACTTTATTTGGCCTTCCGAAAGTAGATGCATTTAGGAATCTTTAAGATTACTTACAACAGAACAGCAATGCATTTTATGGACGACCGTTTCGTGAACTAAGGAGAGGAGGTAATTCTGACTTTGCTATGACAATCTGGCGCTTCTGAATCAGCGACTGTAAGTATGTTTTGTTACTAGTTTAAGTATTTGCTATTGCCTGTTCAAATGCGGAGTTTTGCGCATCGTGTGTGTGTGTGTGCACGCAAAACATTAACAACAACACTGAAATATGAGCGCACGGTTTATCTGTCAGATGCGTATGAAAGTTGTATGTGTTGAGCTACTATAACAAACATCATTGGCTGGTAGAAAGAAAAATGCATTTTTCAGTTGCATAAAAGTTGTTACTTAAATAATTATGGGGGTGAAAAATATTAACGAATTTAACGCACCAGACCTGTCCGTTATCGTACATTCATGTAGTTGTTGACAAACGTGATGCAGGACGACTGAGTGCATCATAAAGCCTAGAATACAGTTAGCCTATATCATTCTATAATTTAAGATATGAGAGCAAATAATACAATCAGAGAGCCATCCATAAAGACAGTCGCTTGTTTCATTTCTGAATAAATTAGCCATTTGTAAGAATCGTTTGAATGAATGATTAAGACTGTCGTACACCCGAGGAGAAGCACAGAGCCGCGCCGCGTCTAGAACAACTCGAACAACAAATACAACATGATGTAGCTAGACGCACAGACAGAAGCCGAATGGCACCGCCGGTGTGCGTACACTCATAGAAAATAATGTGTTAGAATTTTAAAGAAGTGGCGTGAAGCAACGCGGCACTACGCTTCTCATCCGGTGTGCGACCGTGCAACAACATTACTACAGAGAGAATAAAAGTTATGCCTTCTTTCTTTGCGTGAACATTTGGGCGGTGTTATGCAAATCTTCCCACAGAGTGACGTAGACATGTGGGGGCGTGTTTAAATGAGGTGTTTTAGGAGGGTGTGGACCTAGTCTAACTTTTATAAAGAATATCTCTTTGGATTTGAGACTTTAGTCTTTGCAACTTTACAGATCTTCTTCATGGACCAAGAGCATGTAACACTCCAAAGAGAAAGGAAAAATTGAAATCACATCATATGACCCCCTTTAAAATAATATTATCTGATTAAAACACCCAGCGCTCCGATGCTGCTGCAATGTTGTGTGTTCACATAATTAATTTATTTAATTGTCAAAATTAATTGTCTGTTAAAAAAAAAGGTGGGCATGGGGTGGGGATTTCTGCTTTTAAACCTACGCCCTTGCAACATGCCTGTACTGTTTCACTTCCATACGACTTGTAAGGTCCAGTTTTACTCTAGTTTAATGCAATGAAATAATACAATATAATATAATATAATATAAAATTACCTATGACCTATGTAGGATCACAGGAATGCTATACATTATTTAATGTATGTATTTATTTATTTAAATTGTGTATATTGTATTATGTAAATGTAATATTTCTTTATATATTTCATTGTCCCTGCCATAATGATCGCTGCTGAAGAAATGAGGAGCTCATGGAGCACTGATGCTATTGGGACAACAGAATTTGGTCACTTTCTAACCATCCAAATGCTACTATGACCAACCTACAACCCAGACACACCAGTCATCCTACTCCTCACACTGGCAGCTCTTCTGCTCCACCTGTTAGCAATGCATCTACATTACATGCAGGCAACTCTTACAGCTCCAGATCCAGCTACAAGAAGAAAAGCATTTACCTCTGTTATAACAAAGAAAAACATCACCGCCACTGATACAACACCAAAAGGTACAACACACAAACACACAAATGAGTCTTCTAAAAGTCAACATGAAATCAAAACTGACCATAAATTCCTTTTAATGCACACACTCCTGGAATATTATTCCATAGGGAAAACATGTTTGTAATCTTTTATAAAAATGTAAAAACAAATGTCCTTTTATGTGAAGCCACATGCGAGGTGCCGAGGTCTGCTGGTCAGAGACGGGTGCTTCATAAAGTTTTGAAACATTTAAAAAAATATTTTGTAGCTTGTATTAATCTCGTTAAGTTACACGATTCCATCAACTGAGGCTTAATTATGTTAGCTTCAAACCACCGATCAGAGATCTAACATTTCAAAATCCATGAATTTCAGAACCCATGAATGGTTTTAACTGAGGGTCCGCTTTATAATGTAGATGTATTTTTAATTAACTTAATGAATTTTAATACGTGTGTGTGTGTATAATACAAAAAGAAGAATACAAATATTCTTCTATTTGTATTATCCACCACGTACAAGTATTATTTAATTCCTTCTAATTAACCTATTTGCCAAGCCCTGGCAACAACAAGCACTAGCTACACAAAGAACACACAGATTTTACAGAACCCTGATATCTGATGTTATTTAATAATTTGTACATTACGTTTAATAAATTAAAACAACTGGTTTGTAACAAATACATTTTTGTTGCGTTTACACAGATTTGACCACCAGGTGCCGCCAGTCCGTAGTGTTTTGAGCACTTCGAAACAGTGAATCATTTTGCGAAGTAAATGATTCAGAGATTCGAAAAGCTTTGTTTCCCCTTTCACTATTTTTGGTCATGTTTTTTGTTACAAGTAATTGCATCTTTCTAAATGTAGTCTGTGAAAACCGGTATACACTGAAATGGTATGGCAATAATAGCTAGCACATAAAGAGATGGTTTATCTTTGGGATACATTAAGAATCTTGATGTATTAGGTTATAACTGAAATATTCCCATTGAATATTGTTTTAGTCCATTTCATATCTCATATTAAGGATTTAAAGTTTTAAAAGAGACGATTTTAAAGAAATTCAATACACACCCAAAATCCAAAATTAAAAAACTTATAGCTCAGCATATAATCGCTGTCCCATTTGTGTTACTGTTGCTCATGTTGATTGTGTTTCTATACAGAAGACACCAGAACCAAAAAAAAAAAGTGAGACACAACCAAATCAGCAGCACTTCCTCTGTCCTTTTACGTAATCACATCCTACACATTTCCAGTCCATTTATCTACATTTGTACTTTTTCTATTCAGAATGGATATGCCACCTCCATTCAAACCTCCCCCACCACCAGTGAAATACACATCAGTGAGGAACCATGATGTCCCTATGACTGATATTCTAATGTGAATGTATCATGCTCTTGAGAACCCACAAACCGTGGGCCACAAATATGCTGACAGGACGATTTTTCCCTAAAGGCCTCACTCAGAAATGAAAATTGTTTCATGAATTACTCATCCTGATGAAGTTTCTTTCATCTTCAAAACACAAATAAAGATATTTTTAATGAAAGCTGAGCGATTTCTGTCCTTCCATTGAAAGTCCACACAACCAATACTTTGATGCTTCAAAAAGTTCATGAAGGCATTGTAAATGTAACCCATATGAATCACCCGGTTTAATTCAGGCCTTCTGAAAAGGCGCTCACTTTATATGAAGTTTTATTCACAATAAAACATCGATCAGTACATAAAGAACATAAAATATATTATGTTTATATGTTTATCATTTTCATTTTGGAGCGAATTTTTAAAGTACTTTTTCATTATTTTCTCTGTATTTCTGAATAGGATGTAAGTTAAACTTGTTACTCTTAGGAATAATTTGGGTTTGTTATTTTTCGGTAATTTTGCTTAACTATGCTTTACAGACATAAAATATATTATCGAAAATCTTGTGTTTTAATTAGCGCGCAAACTACTCCTACATCATAACTATGTAAAAAAAAAAATCCCTGAAATGTGTGAATTTACAAAAAAAAAAAAAAAAAGTGTGTGAGGGTGCGAGGAGGTGGGGTCAAAACCCGGGTAAATTCCAGAAATATGAAATATGACTAGGCCTAAGGTAAATAACTTTAGAGTTTAATAATAATTAGTATTATTATGATTATTTAAAATAATAATAATATGTTCAATAGATGAGACACTTATTGCAATATTTGATTTTTAATTCCATTACAATACAACTACAAAGAAAATATAGTGAGTGCTATTACTATCAGATAGCTTTGCAATAAAGCCTACATGCTAACACTGACCTCCTGTTGTGGCTGCATGTTCTGCTAACAAAGCGAAGGCTATCAGCTAATAGTTTCAGGCCCCATAAAACCTCAGTTTACACCTCAGATTCTCGAGACAAACCAACTGCCAAAACCACATCAGACTGTATGTATCCATAACCTTACAGGTCTAATCTCCAAATACAAACCCCAGCTCTGGTCACCATTTATTATAACTTGCAATAACAGCACAGCTGGTGGTTGTTTATATGGTGCTTAAAGCAAATTAGGCTGAATTTCTGGTTTTGTTCAGGCTGCTCATACAACATTCGGCATTTTAAAACGCGGTTTACTCCTGAGAACAAGCCTTTATTAAATGTGGGAGAAGATGGAGATGGAAAGGCATTTTTAATTAATGAACAGCGACATATGCCTGATAGAGAGTGAGTGTGTGTGTGTGTTAAGACAGAGAGAAAACAAGAGAAAGAGAGAGAGATATGCTTTTTGTACAGAGTTTTGTGCATTGTGGTTCTTTGCTACAACAGCGACAGGTTTATGCAGAGGGACGTTTCCTGCTCTCGCTCTTGTGGTCGGAAATGGAAAATTCAGAAAAAAGGATTGATTGTTTCAGTTGTTAAATCACCTGTATCCTGCACTGTATAATCATGTCTCCAATGTACTATTGTACTTCATGATGTATACAGGTAATTTACCAATAATGTATGAGAAAAATCATCAATTGTTCAAAAAATGAGCAAAATTCTATTTTCATTTTTATTTGCCTCTCAGAATAAAGTACAGTGCGTGAAAGCTTAGTTCTACACAATACAGAAACTAGAAATTGAAGATTCGTGTAGTTGTTCTTTTGAAAAGTATCACCTGAATTCCTTATATTATGAATATTATATAGAACATTTGTGTTCTTTGACATTTTAACAGTATTTTAGTTGTATATTACAGTGTGTAAATTCAAAGGATGATTTGTTTTACAATAAAATT
Source organism: Sinocyclocheilus grahami (assembly GCF_001515645.1). NCBI lineage: Eukaryota > Metazoa > Chordata > Actinopteri > Cypriniformes > Cyprinidae > Sinocyclocheilus > Sinocyclocheilus grahami. The sequence continues at coordinate 562,510 of NW_015505760.1, read as the reverse complement.
GCGGTTCAACAAAGTATTTGATGTGATGGATGTAACCAAATATTCAAGATTGGGGCAACAAAGGTACATTTTTAAGAACTGGTAGCCTAATTGAAAAACCCATAATAGTCAAGTGCTAATCTGAATATTAAATATATTGCTGCCTCTCAGTGTCTATGGTAGTTGCGGCCCTGTTTGAGTTATTAGAGTATTAGTGTATTAGAGTTTGTTCACAAGAAATCAATACAAGATAAAAACGTAAAGGCAATATACTTTTTAATAGAGAAAATCGAGATAAACACAACAGATTTGACATATTTCACAAAACACAACAAGGAAACTTTTAAATGCAAATTCTTTCAGAAACATTTCACACTTACATTTGAATAAATACAGTGACACAGTAAAAACGAAATGCTTTCGATGTACATCTCAACAACAGAGTGTGGTTCATGATGCTACACAATGCAGACTCCATGTGTTTCTTGTGATGTGAACATTTGCAACGAATAAGGTAGCCGCCACGTTTCCTGTCTGTAACCGAAAACGTCTAAAGACGATAAAAATAGCAGCTACACTGGTGCACTTCTTGCTGAACATGCTCACGTACAGGTGAAAGGTTTTATCAGACAAGGCTTTATTGGACATTTGACCCTATTAAATCATGCAGACAGGTAAGAGGAAAAATACTGTACTTTATCACTTCTGTATGTGAATGTTTTCTGTTGACGGTATTGTGAAAGCATTGTGTTTCAATGAAAGCTGTTTTGTTGCCTCAGTCAGTAATTCATCATGTTAATGGTTTCTTTCATAATTGTATTTTTGCATGTTTTCTTTACGGTTCTCAGTGATTTTTTTGTTCTTAAGGCTTAGAAAAGTGATGGATTGAAATCAAACCCTGACATACAGTATTAAAGCTTCTTTGAATGATACAGTAAATAATCTACACAAAACAATTAGTGAAGTTTATTAATGATATAAATGATAATAATTATATTGGTAGAAATTCTTTCAATTCTTTCAGTGTGATGACGTCTAGGGAAACTCAAACAACTTTTCTTAATGATTTCTGTTTATACACTACTTATTGATATGATTCTATCTGACAACAATTTGTATAAATAAATAAAATGTTAAATTGAAATATTTAAATATTTATTGAAAGGTTTAAAAAAAAACAAAAAAAAAGAATTAAAAAGGAGTTATAAAATGACGATTGCACCAATTGCCTGATGTTGTTGTTTCAGTTTAGTCAGGCAAAATAATGGCTAGTATGGAAATGTGGAAATTATTATAAAATATTGTAAATATATCTCTAAATATTAGATAAGATGTAATGGGAAGCTAATTCAATATTCATCCACTCATGACCTGTTAATTCTCTCTTTAGAATGCACAAGTCAATATGTTGCTATTGGTCTGACATCGATTGCACTGCTGATATCTGTGTGCTTAAATGTTGCATTCTGTTTATTAAGAAGAAAGGAAAAAAAATATGCAGGTATGCTTCATACATTTGACTTTTAAAGATTATGACAAATCTACTGAGGTCACAGTTATAGACTATTTTTTTTTTATCAGCTAATGAAAACATGTTTGAATATGGAGATGAGCCATTACGTCAAGATTCACTTCGGTCTTACAGGTAATTATCAGCATATTGTTTGAATCACAAGTTTTATGTGTATTCTCACAAAAAGGTGAAAAAATGTAATAATCCTTTTCCACAGCAACAGCCCTTTGAATCATTTAAACACATTTGGTTATGTTTTGGTCAGGTTTGAGGATGATGAGATGGAAAGACAGGAAAATCCGATTTATGGAAATATATGTTTAGAGGCAGGAGGTAGGTCTAGCTCACAAATACAGTAATCCAGTGTGTCTGCTACCTAGAGCTAATAATTATGCTGTTATGATGACATTGGTATTTATTTAATACTTGTTAATTCTGTACAGGACCTTTTGAAATGTCTCCAGAGGTGTGCTATGAACAAATGTCACATGCAGGCACAGCAAAGCAGGGATTAAAGGTATGTTTTCAACAAATTTCATGGAAATTGCTAACATCTGGAGCCATTCAATGCACATTATTAATGTAAAATAATTTTTACATTAATATTTACACTACTTATCTACATTAGACATAAAATATAAAACAATGAGTTTATCCGTTAACCGTAAAAACATGGAATTTTAACCAGCTTAATCAATGTTTTTATGAAAAACATGCAATATCCATCCTAACCGATATTCCTGCCATTATTCATTTATTTATTCATCCATTTATCCATTTATTTGTTTGCTTATTATTTGGTTCGCTGGCTAGTGTTGGTCATTTGATGGCCAACCATTAACAAATTGCATATTAAACTCAGAACAAAATTGAAACATTTAATATGTGGATTTTATTTTCAGGTTCTCTGTCTTCTCGTATGCAGCAACTATTAAATTATATATATTTTAAAGTAAAAACTGCTGGTTGTTGCATGCGTTGTATAGTATTTCCAACACACTCAATATTAGAAAGCGTGCACCTTCATATATCAATCTGTACTGTGTGATGTTTTTCATAATCACTTTAATGGCTTAATGGTTCAAATTTAAGATGTTCACAGAGAAGGGCTGCGTGAGAATGCTCACTTGATAACTATTTTAGGCACGCACGCCTACGCATTTTTCAGAAAATAGACACTTGTGTAGAAGCAGGTCTTTTAATGAATGCAGCTGTGGTCAGGTTTCTCAGACCACTCTACAGCAGTATTTATGTCAAAAGCTACATTGTTATGCCACATTAATAGCTCTCTAGCTGAACATTCAAGTGCATTGATAGTACTTCTGCAAGATATTGCACCTTTTTTGTTCAGCTAAAGTCACCACCATATCAAACTTGAGATTTTTTTTTTTAATTGAATATTGCAGTGTTTATTATAAATGATTCATCCGTGCACATCATTATTATTTTTTAATTCATGCCCCCTCATCATGGACCCTTTTCACACACTATGATGAAGCATTTCCAAAGTTATTAACATCGTAAATCTAGCAAAGTCATTTATTTTATTTAAAAAAAAATTCTTTAATATACATTTTTAACCATATACTTTGTGTTTTCTAACTTTGGCATACAGTGTTCCCAATACAAAGGATGAGGGAGTGACAGCAAATTTGACATCTTTCTCTCTTTTGACCAACAATATTTTTTTCCTGTTTTGGAAAGTAAGAAATGCTGTCATTGATTTTTTTATTTTGCTATTGGGGCAAATGAGAACACAGCAATTATTTTTGAAATTTATGACCCTGGAAATGTGAAAAGGGTCAATCTTTAATCAAAATCTCTCATGATGTGTTCACCGACATGAAGGGAGGACATTAACATCTTCTCTACAGTAACATGTCACTCACATTGTAATGACAACAATCCAATCAATTTTCAATGAACAAAATCCTTTATTCATTTCAGACTTTAAAATTTGGTGTTGAGGTTTATGCTGTTTTCCCATCTGGCTCATTTGGAGCATTTGTTTCTGAAACTGGCATATTTTCTTTCCTAGTTCTGTTTGTTTAGGCATATATGAACATAACAATCAGTCCAAGATCGCCTGAATGTGGTGGTCTCAGCTCAATTGAAAACAAACTGGTTTGGTTTTGGTGACAAATAAATCCAATACAACAAACCAAGCTGTAAAAGAATTAATAATGGGAAATATATTTGATAAAATCTGCAAAATCTGATTTCCTGGGTGAGCACGTTATTTATCACAGTTGAAAACCAAAGAGCACCTATTCATCTTAAAACGTTGTCGAATTGTTCTTCTTTCTATTAATTCCTGCTCTAACTGAGAAATGTTATATATTCTGGAAAGTGTGTGTGTAACGACAGCTACAGATATAGCCTTGATGGATGACGCTATAAGGAACATAAACATTTGCAATGAGAGGACAATTTTACTTACATGCGACTCGCATAAACACATTTTTGTATGCTTTGAAATGTTGCCATATGAAAGTGAACTGAACCAAAAAGAAAATGCAACATTGTCATAATTTAAGTCCCTGTTGCGGAACGCAGCAAATAATCTACAGGTCTAAAAACACCTTTAGTCTATTTCAACACGAAAATCAGAGGTGTAAGATATCATATCGCAGATTTGCAGTCTGAGACTTTAAGAAAGCTATACCAGTATTGCACAACTTATTGCGAAATTGTTTTGATGGCCTTTGTTGTGTTGCAATTTAGCCTGCAAGCTAAACTGAGGCAAGGTACACTAAGTTAATGTAACATCATGGTTTTTGGTTTTGTTTTTTCATTGCACTGGGCGTGTTACATCATGAAAATACAGTTTAGGTTTGTCATTATCTCACAGGTCCAGCAGGGGGACGTGTCCTATGCCTCTCTGGATCTGACTGCCAATAAAAAGCGTAGGAAGAAGAGAAAATACCAAAAACAGACTCACCCTCAGACTCACCAGGCCCAGACACATCCTCAGCCTGCATCCCAGCAGAACTGCATGAACCAGGATGACGAGGCTGATGTCACCCTCCCGTCCCGGAGCAGCAGCCTCATGGTTTCACGTCACAGCATCTACCTCAACAGTCATCAAGTAGCCCTGGAGGCAGAAGAGATGGAGAGGGAGAGAGAGAGGGAGAGAGAAAGAGAGATGGAAATGGAAATGGAAAGAGAAAGAGATGATAATGAAGAGAGAGAGTTTGAGATGCACAGAAAAGTGCTTGAAGGCTTTGATCACTCCCTCGGTAGATCAAGACAAAGTCTAAAACAGGACAGTTAACAGTTAGAGAGTTCAAAAAATACAAATAAAAATACCTTTAGCGAATTAAAAGAAACGAACACAGGATACTGTGGGGTGGTGCTGTCAATAGCTGTGACATTTAAAGCTCATCTCTATCCCAGATCATAAGTTCTGTGTGTTCTAAAGCATGCAGAGGAGACCAGCTGATGTTGTGTCCAATCGAGACGCATCTAAAGGAGTTTACCACTTTAAATGTGCTTTCTTGTTTCTTGCATTTGAAGGATGGTCTGTTTGTTGTTGTACTTATAAGAAGAATATATTAACAAATATTTATCTGCTTATTTTTATGCTAGATTTTCAGGATAACATGTAGGCTATAAATGTATATTTGTGCAAATAAGGTTGACTGATGACTCGAGTCATTTGATGTAAGTATGCACAGAATAATTAGGACAGTTTAATAGCTATTATTTAGAGTTGTAATATTTCTGTGGCTTTGTCTTGATATTAAATGTGTTGGTGACTATTTTTGTATCTGTAATTCTTTATATGAAAGCTTTGAAGAATGTCTAGATACAAAAAAATACCACAAAATTGACCAAATATTTAGGCCTACCATAAAAAATTCTCACTTAGCGTTGCTAGAAACGGTCCGATGAAAACTTTCCTTCTTCTGCAAATTTCCGCCGCAACCAATCATGACGTTTGCTCCCGTAGTCACGTGATTGTAAACATGGCTGCGCGCGGTTGAAAGTCATGCGATAGCTCTTGGATATCATTCCTTATTTTCATCTTTTTCAATTGTAATTTATTTGCAGTTATATAAACGTTTGTCTTGATATATACTGCCAACAATATTGTCATGGACCCCGCCGGACAGCTACGAAATGTACGTATTACATCTAGCGCGTGCAATCCTTTTCATCCATATATGAATGTGACAAATATTTGATAAAATCATGATTTTATTGTACGGTTTTTGGGATTTAGTTGCGGGACTTCCTCCTCGTTTACAATCGCATGACGGAAATCTGCTTCCAGCGATGCACAAGCAATTTCAACTACAGAAATCTGACAATGGATGAGGTGAGGCAAATATGATTGACCTATTATTTTAATTTATAAAAACGTTTAAAAAATGCATTAATTGATGTATTCCTAGGATGTTATATATAGATTTTCGTTATATATATATATGTGTGTGTGTGTGTGTGTGTGTGTGTGTGTGTGTGTGTGTGTGTGTGTGTGTGTGTGGTTGGTTGGTTGGTTGGTTTTTGTGTTGGTTTGTTGGTTGGTGTTTGTTGTGTGTGTGTGTGTGTGTGTGTGTGTGTGTGTGTGTGTGTGTGTAGGGAACATAACAAATATGAGCAAGGTTTGAAATAAAATATAGGCTCATAAACTAGGGCTGCGCAATATATCGAAATGATCGGAATATCACAAATATGCGTATCGCTACAGCTTGCAATATTTGGGGCCATGAACAAAAGACAAAGAGAAAATCACTCACTGCTCTTACCTAAATAACTTTTGTAGCTTAAATAAGAATCAGTGCATATTGAATTCAAAGAGGACATACTAAGCAGTGTTTTATTTTTACAATAAACTCATGTTAAAATGATTACACTCATGTTAAAATGAACTTTTTATGTAATGCTCGAGTAAAACACATACCGTTCACTTTCAGAGGTTGTTGTAGGGGTGCTTTCTTATTAGAATCAGAATAAGAATGAGCTTTATTCACCAATTAAGTGTGCGCAAACACAAGGAATTTGTTGTGGTTTTACAGGAACTCTTGGTATATACATACATACAAATAACCATATATATATGACACGATAGTTATAGAAGTTCACAGAACTGACTCAGCAACAGCTGAGTAAAACTGTTTAATTTGAGCATGTGGCACTTTAAGCATTATCGTATCGAATATCGCATTATTTAATGAGTTATCTCATATCACATTTTTCTTCAATATTGCACAGCCCTATCATAAACATAAAATACACTAAGATAGTAATAGTAATATAAATATTTTTCACATAGCAGAGCATAATTATTTGAAATAATTTCACAAAAGCATTAAGAAATAAACTAAAGGAGTGTTTACTTTTTTACATCTGCATGTGTAAATGTATTTATTTATTCATTTATGGATGTGGAGGTGGACTTCTGTCATTCTGCAGGTCTTAAAGAGTCTTAATTCTCTTTTCAACTAATTAAGGCCTTAAAAAAGTTTTAAATCAGAGCAGAAAGTCTTGAATTCATGAAGTCATGGCATTAAATGTTGCATGCATTGCAAAAAAATGTCTTCCTCTGTATTTTTGTTTTCCAATACAAATATCCAAACGTCCATAAATCAAGATACACTTAATTGAGATGCAAATGTAAAATGAAGTCTTGAAAAATGGAACAAAATAAAGTTAGTTTTCATTTTGACCATGTATCTTGATTTAAAGGTGACATATCATGAAAATCTGCTATAATCAGTGCTATAATCAGGTCTCCGGTGCATCGACCAACCAAGGAAACATGAAAAAGATGAACTCAGTCACTTTGTTTTGGGAAGCCTTTTTCTGCAAGCGTCTGAGAAAACGAACACGTCTGATTTCGCTCCCTTGGTGATGTGGCAAAGGGATCTCATATTACCGCCCTTTAATCTGTAAATTTACACCCACGGCACCGTCATTTGGTTTTGCAAGCTCCTTATGCTTTCAAAATGCTCTCGTGGTATTTTGATGTCATACACCGATCGGTCTGCACACGCAAACAAAGCCAAAACCTAGATATTTTAGGCAATATAGAAATCCTGGCCAGGACACGTCCTGGGAAAATGGCACGTATGGTCACCCTATAATATGTCTCCTTTAAGAATCTTTAAATATTTGCACGGTGAAACAAGACAAAAACACTGAGGAAGAACATCTCTTTTTTGCAGTGTGAAGTACAATGATACAGTGTTTGGGAGCAGAGCTAGTTAATTTTTTTTTGTAAAATTAATTAAAAAGTGATGGAGATCTGTTGGAAGTTGTATTTTCAAAATCTGAAGTGTTGCCATGTCAACTTATTGTGAGTTGTAATACAACTCACATTGACATTAAGAGAACATATTAACAGTGTGTTACCCATCAAACCTGCAGAAACCCTGGTCATTATACATAAATTTACTATGACAGTTATATAATGTTCCCTTTTCTGTCTTTTGTTTGTGTTGTTTTACCAGGAGCGATGTGTTGACAGTTGTGCTGGCAAGTTAATAAGGACCAATCACCATTTAATGGGAACGTATGTGCAGCTGATGCCTGCGATGGTGCAGAAACGAATGCAGGAGATGGAGAGCAAAGCTGCAGAAGTAGCAAAAGCTGAAGCTGCAGCACAAGGAGGTGCTTCATCATTAGAAAATCCATCTACTGCCATCACAACAACAACACCAATGCTTGAGAGCCCACAGATACCTTCAGTTTCTAATAATCCATCAGATATAAAGACAAATGTCTCAGCTTTTGGACAAACACAATCATTGACAGATGTGCCCACGGTACCAAACGATTCACAAACCTTTACAAATGAGTCTTTAGAAGGACTAGTAGCACCATCACTAGAGATCTCAACATCTTCTAGTGTACCTAAAGTAGATGGAGGTCCCATCTTGAGTGCAGTAGAAAAACTCAATCTGAAGCCCAGCAGTGTAACAACCACATCAATCCCTGAAACACGGTCTGAAGAGGGAGCAGGACAGAGCCCCCAAAATCCATCTTGATCTTGAGACATGGCAGAGAAGATATGTCTAGGAGATTTTGTTTATGTTGCATATTCAGTCTTAACAGCCAAAAGTCACAAAAGCCTTTTAAAGACCGTTGATCATGGAATGGGTTTCGTAAATATTTAAATACCTCTACTAAAACAGTGAATAACCATGTACTGCCGGCTAACACGTGTCTTTTAATAAAAGTGCATGATAGAAAGATAATTTATTTGACTTCTTTATTCATTATTAAATCTGTATGTGGTATTTTTACAGTGGGGAATATGTGTATTTGATCCGCTGTTGATTTTGTAAGTTTACCCACTTACAAAGAAATGAAGGGTCTGTAATATTTATGGTAGGTTTATTTGAATGGATAGAGACAGAATACCAACCAAAAAATCCAGAAAAAACACATTATATAAAAGGTTAGAGACTGATTTGCATTTCAGTGAGTGAAATAAGTATTTGATCCCCTACCAACCAGCAAGAATTCTGGCTCCCAAAAATTGGTTATGTGCCCATGTGGAATACAGATTAGTCCTGCCACTTTAAGAAGTTACTCCTAATGTCAGCTCGTTAGGTGTATAAGATACCTGTTCACACAATCTGTATCTTCCATTCCAACCTCTCCCACTACCATGGGCAAGACCAAAGAGCTGTCAAAGGATGTCAGAGACAAGATTGTAGATCTGCACAAGGCTGGAATGGGCTACAAGACCATCAGCAAGAAGCTTGGTGAGAAGGAGACAGCTGTTGGTGCGATTATTCGGAAATGGAAGAAATACACAACAACCATCAATCGGCCTCGGTCTGGAGCTCCATGCAAAATCTTGCTTCATGGGGTAAGGATTATCATGAGAAAGGTGAGGGATCAGCCCAGAACTACACAGGAGGAGTTTGTTAATGATCTCAAGGCAGTTGGGACCACAGTCACCAAGCAAACCATTGGTAACACACTACGCCGCAATGGACTGAAATCCTGCAGTGCCCGCAAGGTCATATCATGGGATCAGATTCCTGCCAAATGTATTGTAGTCACGGATAAAAAAAAATAACAAGTGTGAAACCAAAATTTTAAAATGCAAGTAAAATTATATTGCACAAAATTAAAAAATGAAAGCAAAGTTTTCAGAATAGCAAACAATGGTCACGGATCAAAAAAATAAGTGTAAATCAAAAATTTAATAACGCATTTAAAAAAATAATAAGCACGAATCAAAACTTTAAACACTTAAAATCATATTGCACAAAACTGAAATATTAATGCAAATATTAACGAATTGCACACAAAATCATGTTTTCCTTGGTTCTATTTCTCTGAGGAGGAGCTGTCATTCTAGAACTAGTGGACCAATGATGATGCTTAAGCCCGCCTTGATTTACATGAAACTCTTAACTGCAACATTTGGAAGAAGTGCAGAACGTGGAATAAAGAGTGAAGGGAAAAACAGCATAAGCATACAAAAAATAAAAATATGTGCAGAAAATGTCTGAGAGCACAAAAAACAGAGAAATATAACCAAGGAAAACATGATTTTTGATTTATACATTATTTTTTTGATCCGTGACCATTGTTTGCTGTTCTGAAAACTTTGCTTTCATTTTTAAATTTTGTGCAATATCATTTTATTTGCGGTTTTTAATTTTGGTTTCACGCTTGTTATTTTTTTTTTTATCCGTGACTGCAATACTTTTGGCGGGAATCTGATCCCATAGTCTATCCTCCTTCGATTGTTTTTTTTTTTCATAGTCCAGCTTTCACATCCGTATATTGATATAGGAAATACAATTGCCTGGACTAGTCTACATTTGGTTGTAAGATTGATGTCTTTACTCTTCCAGATTTGTTGCATGCTTAGCATTGCATTACCTCCTAATGATATTCGACTCATTATTTCAGGTGTACAGTCGCCGGTTTGGTCAATCATATTATAGATCCCAAGAAGCAGAACTCCTTAACACATTCAGTCTCTTCTCCATTGATGGTTACGTTAAATGTTCCAGATCCAGCTGTAGACTTTATTTTAATCTTTTTGATGTTTTGAGTCCCATCTTTTCACTTTCCCTTTGAATTTTTATTATAAGGTGTTTCAGATCATCCTCGGTTTCTGCTAATAAAGTTGTATCATCAGCATAACGAAGATTGTTGATATTTCTGCCTCCAATCTTCACACCTATGTCAGAATCTTCCAGACATGAATTCCTCATGATCACTTCACCATAAAGATGAAAAATGACTAGAAACGACCTTACAACCAACTTATCATAATAAATATAAAACAGGATCTCCTATAAATTAATTGGTATATTAAATAAATTAAATGGTATTTCAGAATCTGTTGATGGTATTTATTAATTTTATAAAATTATTAATGACACAAGTGACTAATAATATTTTGCAATATGTTGCATTTTATGTGTAGTATAGAGCAGCAGACCTTTTTTTGCTCTAATACTAATGTAACAGCAACGAAAGGAAAGGACCGTGCACATTTACTAGGTTTGGGATGATTTTTGGTAAATTCATGTACATTCGAATATTTATAACCCCAGGCAGGCACAGTTCTGAAGGAGAGAAAATCGTGTCCCGAGGCGCTTGTTTTCCTCGCTCTCCAGCCGGGGGCGCTGCAGTGGCGTGATCAGCGGGGAGTGAGTGTGTGTCTGTCGGCGGGGAGGAGATCTCAGACTCGGGCACTAGTAGGGTGTGGACGCTGGAAGAGTGTCGGTCCGGGCTGTCCCAGTCATCACCGTTGATCCGCTCCAGCTAAAAGCGGCCATATAAACAGGTAATGGTGGTTGTTATGATCGACTGAGTGTGAGAGAAGCACGAATCGAGTGTTGATCGTGTAGTTCAGTGACTGTGGGCGTATATGACTGCTAGCAGCATTAGCGCACTAGCTCACAACACTACAAAACTATTGTTGTATAGCCATAAATAAAGCGTGGAGTCAAAAAATAATTTCATTGTGCATGATTACACAAATTATAATTCAAACCGTATGTTTTTTTTGCTTTTGGTTCACCCGCAGTTAAGAGTCTTTAGTCACTCTTTGACTGTAGTGTCTGTTAGCTGCGCGGCTAATGTCACTCTTACTGAGAGAACACACGTAACGTTACCTGTCTGTCTGTCTTGTCTGACTGTCTGTATATCTGTCTGCTGCAAATACCTTTCTGTGTTTCTGAACACCTACTCTGTCTGTCTGTCTGTCTGTCTGTCTGTCTGTGTGTCTGTCTGTCTGTCTGTCTGTCTGTCTATCTATCTATCCCATTCTATTTGAACTTAACGTTAATTGTCTCTGTCGAAACATAACTTTCTAACAGTTTGCCTGTTTAAATCTGTCCGCATTTTGTCTGTATATTTTGCTATCTGTTTGTCTGTCAGTTTAAACAAAATCTGTCCGACATCTACCTGTTGTCTGTTAAAAAATAACTGTCTGTCTGTGTGTCTAATTCTTTTCCTCTTTCTCTGAGTATTAACTATCATGTTTACCTCTGAGTGTCTTTGTGATTGAATGCATATATAACTGAATCGATATCACTCTGCTTTGGTCTCTCTTATCTAATTTAACTGTCATTTTCCCTAAGTGAACACATTTGTTTCTCTTTCTAACTGTATTTGTTCTATTTTTGTACAAAATCTCTCAACACACTCAGCAAAGTATATACAATGTATAAGTTCACATAAGAAATACATTCTTAAGTGTATTTAAAATACATTTTTCATTTTGTTTTTAATAACACAGCCTTTCTTTAATTCTCTAATAAAACAGACAAGTAGTTTTTCATAAGTGCGACAGGTCTTTGCGAAGACTTCTTAACTAAAGTATGAGTTGGAGTGATGTCGGAGTATTAAAGAAACACATTCTGTTGGCAGAGGGTTGATTTGGACTTCAGTAAGGGAGTGATATGTGTGTTATAACAGGCAGATGCTTGTATGATTACACAGGTATTCATCACTATCAGCATTTAATGAACAAATATTTGAACCAACCCCATTGCTTAAACCTGTGAGGTGAATTAAAGGAATAGCTCATCCAAAAATTACAACTCTCTGTTAATTGTCTCTTATTTCATTCTAATTTAATGACTCTAAGGAATGTCATGTGGTATTTTCTTTAAAACAGAATACATGTGAATATACACATTTTAATCAGTACTTTCAAAAAAGAAAGGTAAAAAGTTATTATTATTATTATTTTACAAATATAATAAATTAGTAATTCATAAATATAATTTATAAAGTTTTTTTTAAATTAAGAAGCAGTGTATTGCAGTCCTTGTGTGCACAAATTGCAATAACATTTATTTGAATAAATGAATAGGTAAAACTAAAATTGAGCATCATGTCATTGAACTTTTCATTTCTGGTCAACTGTTCCTTGAAACGGCTTGTTATTTTAAATTTGAGTCTTTCTTCCCTAGTGACTTGAACTGTGACAGAGTGTTTTGTGCAAGCAGTGTTCAAAACAGCTCATCTGAGCTTCCTTCTTCTGGTCTCTCTGCAGTGCAGCGCCGACACCAGACACTTGTCCTGTGGCTGTGAAGAGACTGTCCCATCGCACCCTTCCCGTGGCTGGATGTTCTGTTAGACCCTCGCCTTTCGTCTTTAGGGTACAGCAGCATCAGACGCCTCTCCCAGGACGCTCCTGGTAGGGGACGAACGATTCGGGTAGCGTGAGAGGAGAGAGGGTGCAGAGATGGATGACATCTTCACTCAGTGCCGTGAAGGCAACGCGGTAGCAGTCCGCCTCTGGTTGGACAACACAGAGAACGACCTAAACCAGGGGTGAGTGTGTTTAAATGAGACCTAATATGAATTTAGACAGAGCTGTTATTAGGTAGATTTGTGGTTTTGTACAGTCTTGGTTTTGCAGTTATCTTATTTTCTCTATATTCAAAGATGATCTTGGATGCTGTCGGTAGGGGCCACGCCCCCCCAAAAAACTTTGGGAAATACAAAATGTATTGTGAAGAAACTGTCCTGTTTGTGAGGAACTTCTGTCAGGTCTTGTCCTTTAGTTCACCCCTCACTTTAATCAGTCTTCTAATCCCTGGGCGCAGTGGAGCAGTGACTCTGAAAGACGATGAGGGTAGATTTTTATCACTTTTCGTCTGTGTTGTGGATTTCATTCAGTTATTTGGCTTGTCGTGGCATACACAGCTTTTCAGATCGTTTTGAGGCATTAATACTATTCAGTATTAAATTCTTATTCTTGTATAATTCTACTAGTACTAGTTTGTTTTTGATACCAGAAAAACAAGATATAATACCCATACAAAACATACCACCATATTGCTAAAATGTAAGTGTAATGCTAAGTGTATTTCTTAGACGTTTTAGGATTCTAATTTAATGACTCTAAGGAATGTCATGTGGTATTTTCTTTAAAACAGAATACATGTGAATATACACATTTTAATCAGTACTTTCAAAAAAGAAAGGTAAAAAGTTATTATTATTATTATTTTACAAATATAATAAATTAGTAATTCATAAATATAATTTATAAAGTTTTTTTTAAATTAAGAAGCAGTGTATTGCAGTCCTTGTGTGCACAAATTGCAATAACATTTATTTGAATAAATGAATAGGTAAAACTAAAATTGAGCATCATGTCATTGAACTTTTCATTTCTGGTCAACTGTTCCTTGAAACGGCTTGTTATTTTAAATTTTAGTCTTTCTTCCCTAGTGACTTGAACTGTGACAGAGTGTTTTGTGCAAGCAGTGTTCAAAACAGCTCATCTGAGCTTCCTTCTTCTGGTCTCTCTGCAGTGCAGCGCCGACACCAGACACTTGCCCTGTGGCTGTGAAGAGACTGTCCCATCGCACCCTTCCCGTGGCTGGATGTTCTGTTAGACCCTCGCCTTTCGTCTTTAGGGTACAGCAGCATCAGACGCCTCTCCCAGGACGCTCCTGGTAGGGGACGAACGATTCGGGTAGCGTGAGAGGAGAGAGGGTGCAGAGATGGATGACATCTTCACTCAGTGCCGTGAAGGCAACGCGGTAGCAGTCCGCCTCTGGTTGGACAACACAGAGAACGACCTAAACCAGGGGTGAGTGTGTTTAAATGAGACCTAATATGAATTTAGACAGAGCTGTTATTAGGTAGATTTGTGGTTTTGTACAGTCTTGGTTTAGCAGTTATCTTATTTTCTCTATATTCAAAGATGATCTTGGATGCTGTCGGTAGGGGCCACACCCCCCCAAAAAAACTTTGGGAAATTAGGATCTGCAAGGAGGAATGGCAGAGGATCCCCTGAAAAACTTGTTGCATCTTTCCCTAAAAGACTCATGGCTGTATTAGATCAAAAGGGTGCTTCTACTAAATACTGAGCAAAGGGTCTGAATACTTAGGACCATGTGATATTTCAGTTTTTCTTTTTTAATAAATCTGCAAAAATGTCAACAATTCTGTGTTTTTGTGTCAATATGGGGTGCTGTGTGTACATTAATGAGGAAAAAAAAATTGACTTAAATGATTTTAGCAAATGGCTGCAATATAACAAAGAGTGAAAAATTTAAGGGGGTCTGAATACTTTCCGTACCCACTGTATATATTGAGTATCCACAACTTAAAATAGGATGCTAATGTGTTCAATTCAATGATTCCATTATTGTAACATCAGATATGTTAATTAATTGGATATATGGCTACCATATCAGTTATCAGCCAGTGTTAGAGATTTTTTATTTATTTATCAGTATTGTCGATTTTGGATATTTATGTGTGAATGCCAATTTCCCCTATTTTTTACAAATCTTACTCTCATTTAAAGTTAGTTTTTTAAAAGTGCTAATAATTTAATAAAAACAAATACACTCTTAAATCTAACCATTAGCAAATCTCAGTATGAAATATGAATATCCATTTTTCATACTGTACATTATAATAAGATGCCTAAATTCACTTGCAGCATTTAAAATTTAGTTTAAAATTTTTGTTTTGTTTGAAATTTAATATATTTAAAATTTAGTTTAGTTTTTTAAATAAAATCCAGTGGTTTAGATTTTAGTTTTTAATGTTTTATGTATAATATTTAGACAAAATAGCATAGAAATTCTAAATATTATTGACTTTTCCTTTTGGCTTCCTTTTTAATATTGTGCAGCCCTTCTGTGAAACAATGAGACCTAATATGAATTTAGACAGAGCTGTTATTAGGTAGATTTGTGGTTTTGTACAGTCTTGGTTTAGCAGTTATCTTATTTTCTCTATATTCAAAGATGATCTTGGATGCTGTCGGTAGGGGCCACACCCCCCCAAAAAAACTTTGGGAAATTCAAAATGTATTGTGAAGAAACTGTCCTGTTTGTGAGGAACTTCTGTCAGGTCTTGTCCTTTAGTTCACCCCTCACTTTAATCAGTCTTCTAATCCCTGGGCGCAGTGGAGCAGTGACTCTGAAAGACGATGAGGGTAGATTTTTATCACTTTTCGTCTGTGTTGTGGATTTCATTCAGTTATTTGGCTTGTCGTGGCATACACAGCTTTTCAGATCATTTTGAGGCATTAATAATATTCAGTATTAAATTCTTATTCTTGTATAATTCTACTAGTACTAGTTTGTTTTTGATACCAGAAACAAGATATTTTACCCATACAAAACATACCACCATATTGCTAAAATGTAAGTGTAATGCTAAGTGTATTTCTTAATTAAATTTATTTTTTATTAACTTTCTCAGACGTTTTAGGAAATGTACATATATATTGAGTATCCACAACTTAAAATAGATGCTAATGTGTTCAATTCAATGATTGCATTATTGTAACATCAGATATGTTAATTAATTGGATATATGGCTACCATATCAGTTATCAGCCAATGTTAGAGATTTTTTTATTTATTTATCAGTATTGTCGATATTGGATATTTGTGTGAATGCCAATTTCCCCTATTTTTACAAATCTTACTCTCATTTAAAGTTAGTTTTTTAAAAGCACTAATAATTTAATAAAAACAAATACACTCTTAAATCTAACCATTAGCAAATCTCAGTATGAAATATGAATATCCATTTTTCATACTGTACATTATAATAAGATGCCTAAATTCACTTGCAGCATTTAAAATTGTTTAGTTTTTTAAATAAAATCCAATGGTTTAGATTTTAGTTTTTAATGTTTTATGTATAATATTTAGACAAAATAGCATAGAAATTCTAAATATTATTGACTTTTCCTTTTGGTTTCCTTTTTAATATTGTGCAGCCCTTCTGTGAAATTGAATGTTGTTAGACTAGGTTTAAAGAAATAAGACCTGAAATATCCCATCTGTTTCTTACAAACGAAACGGAAAACATTCCACACGTTGAAGACCAGAATTCCAGTTCTAGCCCGATATGGTGCAAAGCATACGCAGAGTCGATCCATCCACCCTCTTCAAATACCTCCACCTCTGCCAAGCTCCCTCTCACAAACAGCCTTGGCCCGCCTTTCTTCACTAATACATCCCAGAACAGCTGGTAAGCACAAAAGAGAGCAAAACGTCCAGGTAGATCTCCAAGAACTTGTAAGGAATCTGATCTGGACCCGTTCTCAGTTGCTGTCAGCCACAAGAATTATAACCTGAAAGGAAGGGGTCAGAGACAAATGGTTCACCGGTGCTGATTCAGCACAGAATCAGCAGATTGCAGGCAGCGGCCAGTTTAGATGAAGTGTTGAAGCGTCTGATGTAAATCACTATCTAGGCATTTCCTGTGCTCTTCACATGGCTGAAGTTGTGACTTTGAAATTATGTGACAAAGGAAATGTTTGACTTACTTGAGAAACTGCCAGTAAGAGGAGGGGAAAATGCCAACTCAATTAGCACAAAACCCAAATTTATTTCTATTTATGTTAGCATTCCCTACTCTAAACAGCAGTTGAACCTCTACAGATCTGCCGTTCAGGCCAGTGTGAGTTGGAGTCCATGTCTAATTTGTGACTCAGAAGAGGGGGAGGAGGGAACAGTCTGGGCTAAAACGAAATGGTTGGGATGAATAGTTTCCATTCGATGAGCTCACCAACCAAAGCATACTGACTTGAGCCATACCAGTCCTCCCTCTCCTAATTTAATGACTCTAAGGAATGTCATGTGGTATTTTCTTTAAAACAGAATACATGTGAATATACACATTTTAATCAGTACTTTCAAAAAAGAAAGGTAAAAAGTTATTATTATTATTATTTTACAAATATAATAAATTAGTAATTCATAAATATAATTTATAAAGTTTTTTTTAAATTAAGAAGCAGTGTATTGCAGTCCTTGTGTGCACAAATTGCAATAACATTTATTTGAATAAATGAATAGGTAAAACTAAAATTGAGCATCATGTCATTGAACTTTTCATTTCTGGTCAACTGTTCCTTGAAACGGCTTGTTATTTTAAATTTGAGTCTTTCTTCCCTAGTGACTTGAACTGTGACAGAGTGTTTTGTGCAAGCAGTGTTCAAAACAGCTCATCTGAGCTTCCTTCTTCTGGTCTCTCTGCAGTGCAGCGCCGACACCAGACACTTGCCCTGTGGCTGTGAAGAGACTGTCCCATCGCACCCTTCCCGTGGCTGGATGTTCTGTTAGACCCTCGCCTTTCGTCTTTAGGGTACAGCAGCATCAGACGCCTCTCCCAGGACGCTCCTGGTAGGGGACGAACGATTCGGGTAGCGTGAGAGGAGAGAGGGTGCAGAGATGGATGACATCTTCACTCAGTGCCGTGAAGGCAACGCGGTAGCAGTCCGCCTCTGGTTGGACAACACAGAGAACGACCTAAACCAGGGGTGAGTGTGTTTAAATGAGACCTAATATGAATTTAGACAGAGCTGTTATTAGGTAGATTTGTGGTTTTGTACAGTCTTGGTTTAGCAGTTATCTTATTTTCTCTATATTCAAAGATGATCTTGGATGCTGTCGGTAGGGGCCACACCCCCCCAAAAAAACTTTGGGAAATTCAAAATGTATTGTGAAGAAACTGTCCTGTTTGTGAGGAACTTCTGTCAGGTCTTGTCCTTTAGTTCACCCCTCACTTTAATCAGTCTTCTAATCCCTGGGCGCAGTGGAGCAGTGACTCTGAAAGACGATGAGGGTAGATTTTTATCACTTTTCGTCTGTGTTGTGGATTTCATTCAGTTATTTGGCTTGTCGTGGCATACACAGCTTTTCAGATCATTTTGAGGCATTAATAATATTCAGTATTAAATTCTTATTCTTGTATAATTCTACTAGTACTAGTTTGTTTTTGATACCAGAAACAAGATATTTTACCCATACAAAACATACCACCATATTGCTAAAATGTAAGTGTAATGCTAAGTGTATTTCTTAATTAAATTTATTTTTTATTAACTTTCTCAGACGTTTTAGGAAATGTACATATATATTGAGTATCCACAACTTAAAATAGGATGCTAATGTGTTCAATTCAATGATTCCATTATTGTAACATCAGATATGTTAATTAATTGGATATATGGCTACCATATCAGTTATCAGCCAGTGTTAGAGATTTTTTATTTATTTATCAGTATTGTCGATTTTGGATATTTATGTGTGAATGCCAATTTCCCCTATTTTTACAAATCTTACTCTCATTTAAAGTTAGTTTTTTAAAAGCACTAATAATTTAATAAAAACAAATACACTCTTAAATCTAACCATTAGCAAATCTCAGTATGAAATATGAATATCCATTTTTCATACTGTACATTATAATAAGATGCCTAAATTCACTTGCAGCATTTAAAATTGTTTAGTTTTTTAAATAAAATCCAATGGTTTAGATTTTAGTTTTTAATGTTTTATGTATAATATTTAGACAAAATAGCATAGAAATTCTAAATATTATTGACTTTTCCTTTTGGTTTCCTTTTTAATATTGTGCAGCCCTTCTGTGAAATTGAATGTTGTTAGACTAGGTTTAAAGAAATAAGACCTGAAATATCCCATCTGTTTCTTACAAACGAAACGGAAAACATTCCACACGTTGAAGACCAGAATTCCAGTTCTAGCCCGATATGGTGCAAAGCATACGCAGAGTCGATCCATGCACCCTCTTCAAATACCGCCACCTCTGCCAAGCTCCCTCTCACAAACAGCCTTGGCCCGCCTTTCTTCACTAATACATCCCAGAACAGCTGGGAAGCACAAAAGAGAGCAAAACGTCCAGGTAGATCTCCAAGAACTTGTAAGGAATCTGATCTGGACCCGTTCTCAATTGCTGTCAGCCACAAGAATTATGGTAGATTTGTGGTTTTGTACAGTCTTGGTTTAGCAGTTATCTTATTTTCTCTATATTCAAAGATGATCTTGGATGCTGTCGGTAGGGGCCACACCCCCCCAAAAAAACTTTGGGAAATTCAAAATGTATTGTGAAGAAACTGTCCTGTTTGTGAGGAACTTCTGTCAGGTCTTGTCCTTTAGTTCACCCCTCACTTTAATCAGTCTTCTAATCCCTGGGCGCAGTGGAGCAGTGACTCTGAAAGACGATGAGGGTAGATTTTTATCACTTTTCGTCTGTGTTGTGGATTTCATTCAGTTATTTGGCTTGTCGTGGCATACACAGCTTTTCAGATCATTTTGAGGCATTAATAATATTCAGTATTAAATTCTTATTCTTGTATAATTCTACTAGTACTAGTTTGTTTTTGATACCAGAAACAAGATATTTTACCCATACAAAACATACCACCATATTGCTAAAATGTAAGTGTAATGCTAAGTGTATTTCTTAATTAAATTTATTTTTTATTAACTTTCTCAGACGTTTTAGGAAATGTACATATATATTGAGTATCCACAACTTAAAATAGATGCTAATGTGTTCAATTCAATGATTCCATTATTGTAACATCAGATATGTTAATTAATTGGATATATGGCTACCATATCAGTTATCAGCCAGTGTTAGAGATTTTTTATTTATTTATCAGTATTGTCGATTTTGGATATTTATGTGTGAATGCCAATTTCCCCTATTTTTACAAATCTTACTCTCATTTAAAGTTAGTTTTTTAAAAGCACTAATAATTTAATAAAAACAAATACACTCTTAAATCTAACCATTAGCAAATCTCAGTATGAAATATGAATATCCATTTTTCATACTGTACATTATAATAAGATGCCTAAATTCACTTGCAGCATTTAAAATTGTTTAGTTTTTTAAATAAAATCCAATGGTTTAGATTTTAGTTTTTAATGTTTTATGTATAATATTTAGACAAAATAGCATAGAAATTCTAAATATTATTGACTTTTCCTTTTGGTTTCCTTTTTAATATTGTGCAGCCCTTCTGTGAAATTGAATGTTGTTAGACTAGGTTTAAAGAAATAAGACCTGAAATATCCCATCTGTTTCTTACAAACGAAACGGAAAACATTCCACACGTTGAAGACCAGAATTCCAGTTCTAGCCCGATATGGTGCAAAGCATACGCAGAGTCGATCCATCCACCCTCTTCAAATACCTCCACCTCTGCCAAGCTCCCTCTCACAAACAGCCTTGGCCCGCCTTTCTTCACTAATACATCCCAGAACAGCTGGTAAGCACAAAAGAGAGCAAAACGTCCAGGTAGATCTCCAAGAACTTGTAAGGAATCTGATCTGGACCCGTTCTCAGTTGCTGTCAGCCACAAGAATTATAACCTGAAAGGAAGGGGTCAGAGACAAATGGTTCACCGGTGCTGATTCAGCACAGAATCAGCAGATTGCAGGCAGCGGCCAGTTTAGATGAAGTGTTGAAGCGTCTGATGTAAATCACTATCTAGGCATTTCCTGTGCTCTTCACATGGCTGAAGTTGTGACTTTGAAATTATGTGACAAAGGAAATGTTTGACTTACTTGAGAAACTGCCAGTAAGAGGAGGGGAAAATGCCAACTCAATTAGCACAAAACCCAAATGTATTTCTATTTATGTTAGCATTCCCTACTCTAAACAGCAGTTGAACCTCTACAGATCTGCCGTTCAGGCCAGTGTGAGTTGGAGTCCATGTCTAATTTGTGACTCAGAAGAGGGGGAGGAGGGAACAGTCTGGGCTAAAACGAAATGGTTGGGATGAATAGTTTCCATTCGATGAGCTCACCAACCAAAGCATACTGACTTGAGCCATACCAGTCCTCCCTCTCTCTCTCTCT
>NW_015505760.1:524126-540183 GCF_001515645.1 Sinocyclocheilus grahami | reverse complement strand
AAGCACAAAAGAGAGCAAAACGTCCAGGTAGATCTCCAAGAACTTGTAAGGAATCTGATCTGGACCCGTTCTCAGTTGCTGTCAGCCACAAGAATTATAACCTGAAAGGAAGGGGTCAGAGACAAATGGTTCACCGGTGCTGATTCAGCACAGAATCAGCAGATTGCAGGCAGCGGCCAGTTTAGATGAAGTGTTGAAGCGTCTGATGTAAATCACTATCTAGGCATTTCCTGTGCTCTTCACATGGCTGAAGTTGTGACTTTGAAATTATGTGACAAAGGAAATGTTTGACTTACTTGAGAAACTGCCAGTAAGAGGAGGGGAAAATGCCAACTCAATTAGCACAAAACCCAAATGTATTTCTATTTATGTTAGCATCTAAACAGCTAAACAGCAGTTGAACCTCTACAGATCTGCCGTTCAGGCCAGTGTGAGTTGGAGTCCATGTCTAATTTGAAGAGGGGGAGAGGGGGAGGAGGGAACAGTCTGGGCTAAAACGAAATGGTTGGGATGAATAGTTTCCATTCGATGAGCTCTCTCTCTCTCTCCCTCCATCTCAAAGTGTTTTCCTTTTCCGGAAATAGAAAAACTCCAGCTAAGGGATTCGCCATTAGCTATTGCCTATAATTTTTGCCAATTAAAATGATTTTGATGCTTTGAAATGGTTGATGGGAATGGTGGCTGTTTGATTCAGTTCTTCTGGCCATGAGGAGTTTCAGCATGGCTTGAGATGTCACGACCTTACGTGTTTGTGGGAGGAGACAGGAAATAGCAGACATACATGGGCGTTGTCTATGCTTCACATTACAGCATGTCAGTCAGCAAACTGGACTTTGTCCTATCTTATATTTTATCTTCTTATCTCTAAATGTATAATATGTTAAACATATATGGAAATTCTTGAAAATTTGGCCGTTATGCCTGAACTTGTTGTTTTTGAAATTGTTGTTCAAGCCTTGACATTGAAATTAAAATGGACTTAGACATATTTATTTTCTTTAAGGGATGGTTCACTCAAAAATTAAAATTCTGTCATTATTCACTGACTTTCAAGTTGTTCCAAACCTGTATGAGTTTCTTTCTTCTGCTGAACAACACAAAAGAAGATAGGCTATTTTGAAGATTTTTGGTAACCAAAAAGTTGCTGGTAGCCATTGATGTCCATAGTAGGAGAAAAAATACTATGGAATCAATGGCTATCAGCAACTGTTTGGTTACCAACATTCTTCATAATTCTATATCTTTGTGTTCAGCATAAGAAAGAAATTCATACAGATTTAAAACAACATGAGGCTAAGTAAATTATGATGAAATTTTCATTTTTGGGTGAACTATGTTTTTAATGCATGAGTGAATTTTTTTTATCTTTATTATTATGCAATGTTTCATTAAAATAAAAACCTTTACCACCTAAATGAGCTTCCTGTTCTACTGAAGGGAAAGTAATGTTAAGCAATATCCAAAAAGCTGTTAAGACATTTAGCAAAGTTTTAGCAAACTGACATAGGGCTGGGTGATATAGCTAAAAAATGTATCAACGATATAATGTTTCATATCGTTTGGTATCGATAATTATTGACATTTTTCATAACCTTTTTTAAAACAAAGAGCAATAGAATTTTTTTATTTATTTAACCACTGTATTTTTAAATTAACCCAATTTATTGAGACAAACAACAAATGTTTTTGTTTTAACAGTCAAACACAAAATAAAAATTAAACATTTCATTTCTAATGTTTTATACGCAGATTAAATAGGTCTTAAAGGAACACGCCACTATTTTTGAAAATAGGCTCATTTTCCAACTCCCCTAGAGTTAAGTAGTTGAGTTTTACTGTTTTCGAATCCATTCAGCCGATCTCTGGGTCTACTTTTAGCTGTAGCTTAGCATAGATCATTGAATCTGATTAGACCGTTAGCATCTCGCTCAAAAATGACCAAAGAGTTTAGATATTTTTCCTATATAAAACTTGACTCTTCTGTAGTTACATAGTGTACTAAGATCGATGGAAAATGAAAAGTTGCGATTTTCTAGACCGATATGGCTAGGAACTATGGTCTCATTCCGGGTAATAATCAAGGAACTTTGCTGCCGTACCATGGGTGCAGCAGGCGCAATGATATTACGCAGCGCCTGAAAATAGTCCCCAGCTAGGTAACTTCCAATAAGCCTATTTTCAGGCGCTGCGTAATAAATAGGCTTTTTTATTATGCTTATTTATTATGTTTCACACAGTGCATTTTTCATTTATGTTGGTAAATCTTTAATGCTAAAAATTTAGAAAAATGACATTTATTGCTATTTTGACATTCATTAATTTAACTTTAAGTTAATAATACAAATACTATGTTACATTAAAATTAAACATAGAACATCTTGTTCAGTGGTACAGGAAGGTAATTTCAAAAGAGAAGTTATTACATTTAGATAATGGATAATGAACACATTCTGATAAATCCTACTCGATCAGAACACATGTATTAGGTATATTCATTGAACATGTATTAAGAAAGTAACTTAAAGCTTGACAGATACACCTATGTTTGACAAGTAAATTCATAGATGTTTTTAAATGACAATAAAATGTTTAAATTGTTGTAACGCTGGTCTGACATATTTTTATACAATAATAAATGTTGCTTCGAGTAGAATGGACTAAAAGGAAAAGAATATTGTGAAATATTTAAGTTAAAGAACATTATTGTTAAAAGTAAAAGTGTTCAAAGACTTTCCATGTGCAATTCTGTACTCTTGCAAGTTAACATTTTTATTGTATGTTGCTTGTGTTCAGTGTATAATACTATGCGTTACATCATCAAGTTGTTTTGCAGATCGGATATCCGTATCAGCACTCACATTTTGCCTTTGTGCTTCTCTAGTAGCGAATGCCATTTAGGTTGACTAAGTCTGCTCTCAAATTGTGACTCAAAGAGGAACACACATTTTGTTCTTGATGTCTGGGCAGAACTCAGAGCAGCTAATGATAGAAGAACAGAAGCCTGAAGCAAACTAAATGCTAGGTTACAGCTGTGTTTGTCTCTGTGGCTTTAAAACAGACACTGAAGCTACTGAAGCTCAGGCCAATCAGAAGCATTTACAGTGTTTAGAGTGAATTATTTACTACTAAAATACTTCCTGTATTTTAACTTCTTGTTTTTCTAAAATTATAACACTCGTACATCCTTTTTGATGTCTGTTTTGAATCAGAAGGTGCCAACAATATTATTTGACCTTTTCCAGCTACATTTCCTGTCACATATTCGTCAGTCTGGCCCACTTCACTACCCTGTTAGCTCAGATACGTTTTTAGACCGTGGCGCCTCACTGATGTGCGGTTTATGATCTAATTCAGTATGAGCTTTCACTCGACCAGATTGTTTGCTGAAAGGTAGAAACCTGAACTCAGATGTGGAGTTGTACTTTTAAATCATTGCCGAATGCAACCCCAGAACGCTTTTTGGCCGGAGGAAGCTCTTAATAAGCGAGCTTTTCAACTCTTTGATCGTATAACCTCAGACTCAAGACGTAATCTTTTAGCTGTGACTCCAGAATCAATGTTTACATAGTCTGTCTTTGTACGCTTGTAAGTATGTTAGCGTAAACGTTCCTTTCTCTGTGTGTGTGTGTGTGTGTGTGTGCTGGTTAACAGCGCGTGCTTCACGTCCTTACAAGGACAAGAGAAAGAAACTAACTGGATATGAATTGTCCCGAGCGCTCGCACTCACATAGGCGAAGGGAGGGAGCCACTAGCGGTGGAAGAGAGAGCGTGGAATATTATTTGCTGTGTTTCCCGCTCTGGTTTCCGCAGTCCACCCTCTGCTACTTCAGTTGTGTGTCGGAGCGCTACTGAGTGATGTGATAAGAGTCACCACAGTTAGCTCTCCTTTCTTCATTGTCCTGCTTTCTTTTTCATTTTTTCCCCCACTTCCTTACTGGTTGTCTTTCTTGTTAATTTGCTATTGTCTTGCACTGTTTTAGCTTCCATTTTTGCTTTCTTTCCAACATTTCTATAGTTTTTCTGGGTTTCTTCCTTATGCAATTCCTTCTTTCTTTCCTTGTTTCCCATGTTCTTTCTTTTATCTTTTCTTTTCAACTTTCTTCCCCATCTTTCTTTCTTTCTTGCTTGCTTTCCCACTTATTTTTTACTTTTTAGCTTACTTCTAGCTTACCTTATAAATTTCTTCCTGTCTTTCCCAGTTTCTTCATTATACTATTCCTTCTTTCTTTCCTTCTTCACTTACTGTTTTTGTTCTTTCCTGCATTCTTCCTTTTTTCCTGTTTTTTCCCCTCTGTTCCAGCTCTTTTTCCCCTTCCTTCCTTCCTTCCTTCCTTCCATCATCATCCATCTTTCTTTCCTTCCTTTTCACTTTCTTTTTGTTTTTTCCCCTCTTCCCTTTCAGATTATTTTACAACTTTATTCATGTCTTTCCCATGTTTCTTCCTGTTACTCTTCCTTTCTTTGCTTTTTATTTATTTGTCCTTTCTTTCTTTCCTGCTTCGTTCCATCCATCTTCATTTTTTCTTTTTTCTTTCTTCCTTTTTTTCTCTCTTTCTCTCCTCCTCCTTTTCTTACCTCCTTTCTTTCCCGTTTCCATTTTTTTCCTGCGAGCTGTCCACGGTTTTTCCTTTTCTGCATCCTATACTCCATTTTTCATTATTTCCCACTTTCTTCCCTTTTTCCAATTTTTTCCTCTCTTCCTTTCTAGCTTCCCGTCTTTCCCAGTTTCTTCCTTTTAAGTTTGTTTTCTTTGCCGCTTTCTTTCCTAATTTGTTCGTCGCTTTCCTTGCCTTGCTTGCTTGCATTCTTTAGTTTTTCCCCTCCTTCCTTCCTTGAAATGTGCAGTTTAGCCAGAAATAAAGAACATTCTGGAATTCCCATTGGGAAGCTCAGGACTCACTGTCTAATTTGATTTCATTTATTTGAGGAGGGGAGACTTCCCGTTTTTTGTCTTAATATTTTGTTTGTTGTTTTTGTCTTTAACCCCTTCATTGTGACCAAGCCACCATTTGACTCTGTCTGTGTGTCTGTGTCTGTGTCTGTGTCTGTGTCTGTGTCTGTGTGTGTGTGTGTGTGTGTGTGTGTGTGATAGAGTGTGTGTATGTGTGTGGTCTGGTCTGTTCCGGCAGGATCTTGTGAGTAGTTTCAGCAGCTACCCTAAGTTTAGCCACACTACTGGCCTGATTATTTACCCAGAGACTTCCTACTGTACTGCACACTCCCAGCCCTTCAACAAACACTTCATTATTGAAGACAAAAGCTTACAAGTAATTACTTTGGGGTACGAGCACCAGCTGCAGATATTACCTTCGTTTATTTATAACACACTCTCAGCAGTTGCGTTCAGTGGTTTAATAGTAAAACCCCCATGTGGTTCATTCACATGTGCTCTCAGTAGCAGCACTAATGCACAGGCTCTAATCTGATCACAGTGTTGTTATTGTAACTTTAGGGTCACCGCCGATCTGAAGTACTGTAAGTGTGAGTTTTACTGCGGTTTTGAAAAGGAAATGGGAAGGCCTGGGAACGGATCTCAGACTCAAACAGAGGGGGGTAGGAGGATATACATAACCTGGAGGAAAGGGCCAGTTAACGGCTGTTTATATTTAACTGGCTGGAGACAGACAGCTGAGAGCGGGATCACTAGCCTGACTGGAGATAGTTTACCGCCAACCACTGCGTCAAAAAAATGTGCCTTGATTTAAAGGGACAGTCCACCAAAAAAACTAACAAAATTTGCTTCTGTCATTATTTCCAAACAAGTATGCACTATAAAAATATTCATGACTAAATTTAGGATTAATACAATTGAATTGCATATGAAATTTCCATCTTGTTTGAAGCCAGTCCAACCAAAAACCGAACTTGTCATTGTTTCCAAACATGTATGCAAATAAATAAATAAAAATTAAATTTAAATTAAATTAAATAAAAAATAAAATGAATTTAGGCCTTAAATTATTTATGAATTTAAAAAAAAATATATGAATGCTTTATACTTTTTTTTAATAGGTATTCATGTGAATACTCTAAATATGCTGCCGTGTGTTTGTTTCTTACAGGGATGATCACGGGTTTAGTCCATTGCACTGGGCGTGCCGTGAGGGTCGTTCAGGTGTCGTGGACATGCTCATCATGAGAGGGGCGCGCATCAATGTCATGAACCGCGGCGACGACACACCCCTGCACCTGGCTGCGAGTCACGGCCACCGTGACATTCTGGCCAAGGTGTGAACAGATCATAGCGGATAAACGCTCACAAACACACACACAACTGCACCTGAACAACCACAGTGACCACAACGGTCACAGAAAGGTGTAAACAAACACACAGCTGCAAACAGCAGTTATAAATACTCACACACACAAACTTTAAACACTCAAGAAGGAATAAGGAACTGACAGTGTATATTTTTATACCTTTTAATTCTAAAAAAAACGATTTTGAATGGATGTTTTTGTTTGCTGTTTTGGATACTAAATGTTGTGGTTTGTGTTGTCTAGCTGATCCAGTGTAAAGCAGATACCAATGCGGCAAACGAGCACGGCAACACCCCTCTCCATTATGCCTGCTTCTGGGCCCACAACCTGGTGGCAGAGGTTAGTTTGAAGCGCCCTCTGCTGAAAAAAATGAGAAACTCTGGATTGTGTGAACACTGTTTTCCATGCAGTTGTAATATAATGAATGGGGACTAGAGCTTCCAAACACCATAACATTATCATAAAAGTGGTTCACATGGTTCTCGTGCAATATATTGTTCTGAAGTCTTCTGAATCCATATGATAGTGTTGTGTGGGGAAAATACATAAATTGATTTTCTTTCTGTGCAGCAGAGATATTTCACCAAATGTCTTTACTGTAAACAAAAGATTGAATTTTGGTCTGTTCCTCACATAAAGCTTTAGTACATTATCAGAAGCCTTGGAATATAGCACAAGTTTTGTTAATCACTTCCATGTCATTTTCATTTACATCATTTTTGAAGCTCCGTAGTTCCAGTTAATTTTTATTGCATTGATAACTGTGTTGTCATTATTAACTAAGAATAAAACTATTAAAATTGCTGAAATAACAAAATAAAATACAAATATTAGATAAACAAATCGTGCAAAGTCACATTACTTTTTTTGATGCGCATGGTGGAATTTATTCGGTAAATGTGTTTCCATCGTTGTTTATGCGCATTTTTTCTTATTGGCAAAAAGTTTATCCTACTCAATTGTGCGCATATGTTTTTTTATGTGCATTTTTAGAATTTATGCGCATCTTGGCATTACCATCCAGCATAAAAATAGGTGGATGGAAACATAGCTAATGTCATTTTAATCATACCAGATATGTTATTCTCTCCAGGATCTGGTCAATAATGGTGCTCAGGTGAGCATCTGCAACAAGTATGGAGAAACTCCACTGGACAAGGCCAAACCACAGCTTGCCGCAAATCTGAAAGGTAAACTCTCTTCTTTAATAATGTAGCAAATGTGACGTCAGAAGAATATTTGTTGGAAAGGCTGTTTGTTAACATTGTGAAGCCTCAAAGATCTGTTTCTGTTATATGTTCCATCGGCCCTAATAATTCTGTTGTGTTTATGAATCAGAGCTGGCGGAGAAACAGGGACAAAGCCTGACCAAAGTTCCTTTCAAGGACACTTTCTGGAAGGGAACCACTCGAACGCGACCACGTAAGCACCCTCAGAACATCTGATTCTCATTTAAATTCATAACGTAGATGCTTTGGCAAACAAGCATTTTATTGTCATTCAGCATAACTGTAGATTGCCTTATAAAATGGTATTAATTATCCACAACCAAGGTTTGATTGTTGTATATTTTTCCCATGATGCCTTCAGGTAACGGCACACTAAACAAACAAGCTGGAATAGATTATAAGCAGCTCTCCATGCTGGCCAAGATCAACGAGAACCACTCTGGGGAGGTGAGCTCATTTACCAAGCCACAATAGCTACCCATGTCTCAGAGCGTTTATGGAAGCACTGATGTCTCTGCTCTCTCTCTCTGACAGCTGTGGCAAGGCCGCTGGCAGGGCACAGAGATTGTGGTCAAGATGCTTCATGTGCGGGATTGGACTACAAGAAAGAGCCGTGACTTTAATGAGGAGTACCCTAAACTAAGGTGATGAACCTCCAGTCCAGTGTGCCCAGAATACACAGATTAAAGGCACAGTTTGCCCAAAAATGAATGCTGTTATCATGTATTCACCTCACGTCGTTCCAAATCAGGGTTATTATAGATAAATAGTTTAGTTTAGTTCATTTATTTACCAGGGACCATGCATTTTTAATATTTAATAATTGTGCAATGATGATAACTCCTTGGCTTCTTAGATAAAAATTACAC
The DNA here is from genome assembly GCF_001515645.1 of Sinocyclocheilus grahami. Lineage (NCBI taxonomy): Eukaryota > Metazoa > Chordata > Actinopteri > Cypriniformes > Cyprinidae > Sinocyclocheilus > Sinocyclocheilus grahami. Next base: position 531,824 of record NW_015505760.1, on the reverse strand, counting down.
AGCTTGTTTATAAATACTATATAATGGTTTTAACGTGGTTATACTTGTTTGGGACACACTTGTAGCACAATAAGATAAATGTGGGAGAATTATTGTATGCATAAAGTGCACAGGTATAGGTAATTGGTACCTGATATTCCTGAAGATTATCAAGCTTTCTCTAGCACTTCCATAATCATACCAAAATATTTAAAATGCTCAACAATATTTATTACCTCTCTTTTGACTAAAATATCTGAACAACGCTCATCAACTCTCTTAATCAAAAAATACATTCCCACAGTTTTACTCATTAAGAATAAGGCAAGAGTGACATAGCCAATTTGAAACTTTGTTTAGTGCATAAACAACTGTATCATCTGCATACATCTGAACCTGGACCTCTGGACAAACTGTAGGCAGATCATTAATATATAGACTAAACAAAATTGGTCCAAGAATCAATCCTTGTGGGACTCCAATTAGGGCTGGACAATAATTCAATATCAATATGTATCGCGATATAATTTTTTTCAATAATGGTGATATGATTTCCGATATTTCGATATACATTACCAGAGTCTCCCATACGTTGATTTATTTGTGGCGTTTGACTTTGTCGAATAAACATGAGCACTGCACGTTTCAAAATCATAACACGGCTTGTTTTATATGAATGTATCTCTGAAGGGAACCGACTGTCTTGAGAAAAATTTCGATGGCATTTTCATTTGATCTGATAAAGTAGCGTTCATGAGCGGAGCTGCTTTGATTACAGCCATTACTGGGGAAACCACTAGTTTTATCACTCTAAAAGCGCCTCCTGTTGGCAGAGAATGAGTTTGCATTTTCTATAAGCCCGTCTCCAACAACATTTCCAGTTTTTGTTGTTGTTACATTTTTTTGTTTTCTGCAGCGACTCGGGAGCACTTTTCATACCCTTTTTTTCTGGCTGAAGCACATTTGTTTCAATCTATAAGAATAATCAGCCTACACTACAAGTCAAAAGTTTTTGAACAGTACGATTTTTAATGTTTTTTTTTTAAGAATTCTTTTCTGCTCACCAAGGCTGCATTTATTTGATCCAAAGTACAGCAAAAACAGTAACATTTGGAAATATTTTTAATATTTAAAATTGCTTTCTATTTGAATAGATTTTAAAATGTAATTTATTCCTGTGATCATACAGAGCAAAATTTTCAGCATCATTACTCCAGTCTTCAGTGTCACATTATCCTTCAGAAATCATTCTAATATGCTGATTTTCTGATTATCAATATTTAAAACAGTTGAGTAAAAAAAATTTTCAGGATTCTTTTATGAATAGAAAGATCCAAAGATCAGGATTTATCTGAAATGTAAAGCTTTTGTAATATTATACACTATTCCATTCAGTATAATTTTTATTATTTTTGGGGGGAAAGATATTATAGAAATTAATACTTTTATTTAGAAAGTATGCTTAAAATTGATCAAAAGTGATGATAAAGGCATTTATAATGTTACAAAAGATTTCTATTCCAGATAAATAGTGTTCATATCGATATCAGAATTATATTGTATTGACCGAAATTAAGAAATATATTGTGATATAAATTTTGGCCATATCGTCCAGCCCTAACTCCAGTATTACAGTCAAGAAATGGTGAGCATAGGGCTGGACAATAATTCAATATCAATATGTATCGCGATATAATTTTTTTCAATAATGGTGATATGATTTCCGATATTTCGATATACATTACCAGAGTCTCCCATACGTTGATTTATTTGTGGCGTTTGACTTTGTCGAATAAACATGAGCACTGCACGTTTCAAAATCATAACACGGCTTGTTTTATATGAATGTATCTCTGAAGGGAACCGACTGTCTTGAGAAAAATTTCGATGGCATTTTCATTTGATCTGATAAAGTAGCGTTCATGAGCGGAGCTGCTTTGATTACAGCCATTACTGGGGAAACCACTAGTTTTATCACTCTAAAAGCGCCTCCTGTTGGCAGAGAATGAGTTTGCATTTTCTATAAGCCCGTCTCCAACAACATTTCCAGTTTTTGTTGTTGTTACATTTTTTTGTTTTCTGCAGCGACTCGGGAGCACTTTTCATACCCTTTTTTTCTGGCTGAAGCACATTTGTTTCAATCTATAAGAATAATCAGCCTACACTACAAGTCAAAAGTTTTTGAACAGTACGATTTTTAATGTTTTTTTTTTAAGAATTCTTTTCTGCTCACCAAGGCTGCATTTATTTGATCCAAAGTACAGCAAAAACAGTAACATTTGGAAATATTTTTAATATTTAAAATTGCTTTCTATTTGAATAGATTTTAAAATGTAATTTATTCCTGTGATCATACAGAGCAAAATTTTCAGCATCATTACTCCAGTCTTCAGTGTCACATTATCCTTCAGAAATCATTCTAATATGCTGATTTTCTGATTATCAATATTTAAAACAGTTGAGTAAAAAAAATTTTCAGGATTCTTTTATGAATAGAAAGATCCAAAGATCAGGATTTATCTGAAATGTAAAGCTTTTGTAATATTATACACTATTCCATTCAGTATAATTTTTATTATTTTTGGGGGGAAAGATATTATAGAAATTAATACTTTTATTTAGAAAGTATGCTTAAAATTGATCAAAAGTGATGATAAAGGCATTTATAATGTTACAAAAGATTTCTATTCCAGATAAATAGTGTTCATATCGATATCAGAATTATATTGTATTGACCGAAATTAAGAAATATATTGTGATATAAATTTTGGCCATATCGTCCAGCCCTAACTCCAGTATTACAGTCAAGAAATGGTGAGCATGCATCAATAATTCTTCTACATTGTTTCCTTAAATTTAAGTATGTTAACGTATTAGTAGAAAAATTAAACTGACAATTTAGATGAATATTATGATTAACGGCATCAAAAGCCTTTTTAAAATCAAGGAAGACAGCACCAACAACACCTCCCCTATCAAGACTGGATTTAATTTGTTCAACAAAATAACAGTTTTCTGTCTCCGTAGAGTGATGTGCCCTAAATCAAAACAGAACTTATTATTAACTTAATGTATTTCAGCTAGCTGTATAAGAAACCTTTCTCATTTTCATTTTAACTTGATGTACTGAAAAAAAAACATTAAAATCTATAGACGTATATAAAAAACTAATTAAAGTGACTCAAGTTAACTAAAATGGAAATAAAAATGGAAAATATAAAGATGAAAATTTATTCAAAATAGTAATAAAAACTATAATAGTAGTTTTGTTTAATTACACTGATACTAAAATAACCCTGTTCCAAATCTGTATGGCTTACTATCTTTTGTGAAACAAAAGGAGAAATTTGAAGAAGGCCCTAGTCACACATGAATGGAGACTGAAGCTTTCAAGCTTCAAAAAGGACATAAAAGCATCATAAAAAAAATCCATGACTTGTGAGCTATATTCATAGTCTTCTGGAGTCATATAATAGCTTTGTGTGACGATACACAATTTAAGTCACCATTGACTGATAATCTTCTGCAACTGTATAAAAAAAAAAAAAATTTTTTTATGATATTTTTTTAATCTGTAAAAACATCTCCATCGTGTTAGTGGTCTGTTGTTTCTGTCTGTTCATGTGTCCCTCTCCACCTTGGTGTTTCCCCTGTTGTAGAATCTTCTCCCACCCAAACGTGTTGCCCATGTTGGGGGCATGTCAGTCTCCACCCGCCCCTCATCCTATCATAATTACACACTGGATGCCCTATGGCTCCCTCTACAATGTGCTTCACGAGGGAACCAGTGAGTAAAACACACACATTACTGTCTCACACAGATCATTTGGTGTTTATCAACTTCATTTGAATGTTATTGAATGTTTAATAATATTAGAAATACGCTTAATTGCTCCTTAAATTCGGGACATGACATAAAAGAGGAAGTCTTTAATTCTTAAATTTACCTTAAATTTCCTGTATCTTTATCGTTCTCTTGTCCATCTAGACTTTGTTGTGGATCAGACGCAAGCGGTGAAGTTTGCTTTGGATATAGCTTGTGGAATGGCTTTCCTGCACACACTGGAGCCCATGATCCCTCGGCATTCTCTCAACAGCAAGAGCGTCATGGTGAGGAACTTAAAGCAGGCGTTTCCTGTTAATCTTGGTTTCTACAACTTTGGGTTTTTCCAGAGTGTCTATTCCTGTTGTACAAGAGAACATTAAGATGTGTAGTTACAAGCTGAGCACTAGATTCATTTCCACAGAATTTAGATACTCAGGGTTAACCAGTGATTGCGAAATACACTTTCACTGTTTGTTTATTTGCTGTCATGGTATGTGGAACTGATTCAGTGAAACTTGCACTCCAGAAATGTAGTCTCAGCAGATAGACCACTGTGAACAGGAACTTTTATAAATGGTCTCAGTTCTCTGTGAAGTATCTGTGCATCCCACCACAAGTTCAGAGTTTCACATTGTGAAGTAATGCAGTGAAAGTACATTCTTTGGTAGTGGATTTCTCAATGCCTCTTAAGATTTTGGAGTAACAAACATCAGTGGTCTGTAATGTCCTTATGGAATGTCAGTAGGTATCAGTTTAAAGCACAATAGTAAAGCCAAGCCTCAACCAAACAACTTCTCAAACTACTAATAGCTGTACTGGTCACATTACACACAATCAACTGTCTGAGGCAGCAAAAACCTGAGCTTACCCTAACTGACTGTTTCATGCTCGCACATCCTAAAGAATCTGTTCTCATTGATTCATTGACATCAGATTGATGAAGACATGACGGCCAGGATAAGCATGGCAGATGTTAAGTTCTCCTTTCAGTGTCCTGGCAGGATGTACTCTCCTGCATGGGTGGCACCTGAAGGTACTGTTCCTTTTTTCATTCACTGAATTCTTAATTTCAAACTTCTCAAGAAGATTTAATTTTTTCCACTTTATTTGTCTAAGATATGGTCACATTAGCGAAGTTTCTACAAATTTTCTCAGGCAAAAAAGTTTCAGTGTCTATTATCAGTAGTGAACCAATATATGAAGCAGAGCTCACACAAAAGTCACATTCAAACCAAGCAGCTTTCTGTTGGGCAATGCAGAAAATCTGCATGACCAGTGTGAACCCATTGTGAAATCTGCATTGAGAAATCTTTCTTCACACTTGCGTGAATTCCATTTGAAATGACTGGATTTTACCTGCAGAAATTTGCAGAACAGTGGTAGATGTGACCGCACCTTAAATTTTGATTCACTGATATCTTATCTCTTCTCAGCCCTGCAGAAGAAGCCAGAGGAGATTAACCGGCGCTCTGCAGACATGTGGAGTTTTGCAGTGTTGCTCTGGGAGCTTGTCACCAGAGAGGTGCCCTTCGCTGACCTCTCAAACATGGAAATTGGCATGAAGGTGAGATGAGTCTATGACTTTGGAAAGCAAGAGCTGAGCCAAAAAGAAACAAAAATGTAGGGGTGCTTGGGGTAAAAATGCAGCCAAAATAAACAAAAATGCCCCCCAAATGCAAGATATGGTGAAACAAAAATGCCTCTGCACAGTTAAACTAAAAGTAATACGACTATCACCATTCTTGTGAGAGCGCTGAACTCATGTGAACTTGCAGTTACCTCATTGAGCACTTCAGCCATAGGGAACATTCTTTGCATGTAATGAATTCCTTTAACCAACATTACTAATCATCATTACAACATTAAGGGCAGTAATTGACAATCATTTTTGTTATAATATTTCTGCCTTTCACTGCTATTCTGATTGACAGATTGATTGATTGATTGATTGGTTGAAATATTTGACAAAGGTTAAAATGCACCAGGAAATCGCTTTTAGGGTGCAAATTCTGACCCTTAAAGTAATAGTTCACCCAAAATTAAAATTTGTTGAAAACATATTAACCCTCGACCCATCCAAGGTGTAGATGCGTTTGTTTCTTCACTGGAACAGACTTGGAGAAATTTAGCATTATATCACTTGCTCACCAGTGGATCCTCTGCAGTGGATGGGTGCCGTCAGAATGAGAGTCCAAACATCAAAATAATCCTCAAGTAATCCACATGACTCCAGTCCATCAGTTAATGTCTTCTGAAGTGAAAAGCTGCATGTTTGTAAGAAACAAAACCATCACTGAGACGTTTTTCCACTTCAAATGAGTCAATAATATTGTTTTCTCCAGTGAAAAAGTGGTCTCGTCTGAATCAGGAGAGAAATATGATCAAACGCTATCTAGAAGTGAAAAGTGTCAAAAACATTTCTAAACAAAGGTAAAAAAAATTGCATTTTGATGTGAGATGATAACAGGGGATGGACTATTTTTTAGTAGAGGAAGCATTTTTATTGATTATGGACTATTTTGGCAAGAAATTACAAAGAAATGCTTTAATTATGAATTTGTTTTAAACATGCAGCTTTTCAGTTTGTAAGACATTAATTGATGGACTGGAGTCGTGGATTACTTGTAGATTATTGACATTTTTATCAGCTGTTTGGGCTCTCATTCTGACGGCACCCATTCACTGCAGAGGATCCATTGGCGAGCAAGTGATGTAAAGCTAAATTTCTACAAATCTGTTAAAGAACAGGGTGTCCGCGGGTCCTTAAAAAGTCTTAAAATGTCTTAAATATTTTTGGTCTCATTACCGCTAAAATATCTTAAGTCTGACGGACCTAATGACTTTACAATCACTGGACAGACCCGCGGTAAGTTACTGAGTCATCAGAGAGAATACAGAATACAAGCTCGCGCTGAGGCTCACTCTGTTTATCTCGATACTTCAGAACAAATGAGCGTGACAGCGCACACAAACTCAGAAGAAACACCCTGAGGTAAAAATTCACAATGTTTAGTTTATTCATAACATGACATAGTTAAATAACACCATGACAAGTGAGCTACTTGGCTCAATATTCTCACGACACAAAAAAATAAACATTCAAAACACCTACAGTGCACGCATTACGTGAAGTCTAGTGTTCTGCCTGATCGCTGCCTGATTCGGTCTATTAAAATACATTCAGAATGATCACAAATTCAAGACATGGGGGCAGAAAATGTGTATATTTATACTCAAGTTCACACGGAAGAGTGCCTTTTTTTATTCCAAAAAGTACCATATACAAATGTGATATTGATTTTTTTACAACAGTTCAATAAACTAGAAGTTTTATTAAGAGACTTACGGTTTAGACACCATATTGCCTGTTTTTGCACTGTTTCGCCAACAAAAATAATTCCAAACAAAGCCACAGAGCTGTTTTGCGTCTCTGAGCAACATGACGGTGTTTCGTTCCCGAATGAATCACTCGATTAAATGATTCGGTTTAGTCGCAATGACTCACTTATTAACAGTGACTCGGCTGCCACCTACTGGCGCTTTTAATTTCACATTTAAAGTATCTTTTCATTTTTTAAATGATTTCAAATATCAATATTCAATGTTTTATGTTTAATATATCAAAACATTATTTATGCATTTGTAACTGCAGGTTAAATGCATTCATGTCCTGCATTAAACAGCGTGTAAACGCATCTAAATGCCACTTCAGATGCAGCTTATGTCTGGATTGCAAAGATGAATTTGGTTCATACTGATTTCATTTGCTTGGTAACAGCCCAAATGTCTTATTCTTATTCACTGATTAAATGTAAGAATTGGACTCAAAAGATAATGCACACTTATAGAAAAATGGCTTTATAAAGGTAAAATGCCCATAAAAGGTAAAAATC
>NW_015505760.1:509834-523923 GCF_001515645.1 Sinocyclocheilus grahami | reverse complement strand
TATATATATATATATATATATATTATACACACACACAAAGAAAAACAAGTAGATAGAATAGAAAACATAAAGCTAGTGTTTGTTTTAAATAAAAATCTAATAAAAAAGAAGATTTGCAATGTGTTATGCTATAAGCTACTTCTAAATAAAAGGCTTTATAATTTTTTTTCCAAATGTTGTATAATTACTCAAACTATATATATTTATATATATATATATATATATATATATAATAAAATAGTAATATCTGATTACAAAAAAAAGAACAAATAATAGATTAATGGGACCAAAGACTTCCGGTGAGATGTATCCAAAACAAAATATATCTCATGTTTAACCACTACAGAGACATCAGAGTCTGTGGCAAATTTCAGAAGATCTGACCGAGGTGAGGCGCTCTCGGAGGGCGCACTCCTGGAAAAGGCTCTCAGCCAATCAGATTTGAGAACAGAAAGAACTGTTTTATATATAGACTGTATAAAGTTTATATATATATATATATATATACTTTATACAGTTGTTTAGGGTCTACAGGATCCGTGTTTTTGATTTTCATGACAACAGATTTCTAAATGTTGGTTACTGACTTTTGTTTTTCAAATATTAAATACTATTTTTAAACAAAACTGCTTCACTTATATTTTTAAAGAAATATTGTAAAACGTATGCCGCCATTTTCAGTTCATAATATTCCAGTCTAGAGTTGTTGTTTTTTTTAATGCAGTCTCTGGACAGTTCCACAAAAAAACGAGAAAATAAAAACATGCAATAAAACATAATCTTAATTTCTTAATTTTAATTTTTCAATGTTTTTTGTATAATTTAAAGGGGTGATATGATGCTGCTAAAAAGAACATTATTTTGTGTATTTGGTGTAATGAAATGTGTTTATGCGGTTTAAGGTTCAAATAACACATTATTTTCCACATACTGTACATTATTGTTTCTCCTCTATGCCCCGCCTTTTAATCTGGCAGGGGTGCAGAATTCGGCACAACACCGGCCGGAGCGATGAGACAAAAACATTACAACCCATTAAAAACGAGGCATTTGTTGCATCCAGTGGGGACATAATTACGGATTATAATGATTTATATTGTCTTTTTACGCGTTGCGTTGCATCGCACTGCGTAAACATAGAACCATGTCTGCATTTGTGATTGGAGAAATGACAAACAACAAGCGCTACTCTACACTGCCCAAAACTCACGTTTGAATCGTCAGTGGCAAATTCTTTAAATATAAAAAACTTACTTGCATGTCTGTGAGTCAGAACAGCCGGCATTGTAGTCTACTCTACCAGGATCAGGAAACAGTCCTCCATAAAATGCACTGGACACATCTGAATATTTGGGTTGAACTGTTCTGGAACAGTGTTGTAAAATGTAACCAATGATTTCTAGTCGTGTCCTCTTTTGGAAGACCAAACAAAGTAGTTTCGCTTTCACAAAGAAACACACAGCGCCTTCACGACATGGCGGCGGCGGCAACAACAATACTACAGCGAGAATAAAAGTTACGCCTTCTTTCTTTGCGGGAACCTTTGGGCGGCGTTATGCAAATCTTCCCACATTGTGACGTAGACATGTGGGGGCGTGTTAGAACGAGCCGTTTTAGGTAGGCGTGGTTGACTCTTAACTTTTATAAAGAATATCTCTTTGGATTTGAGACTATAGTTTTTGCAACTTTACAGATCTTCCTTATGCACCAAGAGCTTGTATCACTTCAAAGAGAAAGGAAAAATTTTAATCGCATCATATGACCCCTTAAATAGAATAAGTGTCAAACTATTGTACTATATGCTGATATAAAACAGTAGCATTGGTACTTAACTTTCAAGTTTACAAATATGGTAGGGCACGTGATTTGTCAGCTGCGTTGTCAGCCTGTCACGTGATCAGTCAGTTGACGCTATAACCTGGTCGGGTCGCCTGGCCTGGGACGCTGTGCAAGCTGTCAGTGTCAGAACAGAACAGAACATACAACTGACGGACTTTTCAAACACAACCGTCTAAAGAGACGCGGATTCTTGTTTTATTCATGTATTCAGCCCAAGCGTAACACTAGTGTTCAAGGATAACACGGTTTCCTGGAGCCGTCGGCCAAGACTGTGTTTTATGACAGGGGCTGAGAGAGTTTCCCGCAGTGTAGCTCGCCGCGCATTCAGCATGAAGCGTCCGGTGCTCGGCTTATCCACCGTCTGCGCTGTTTTCTTAGTCTGGACATTAGTTTCGGTGCCGCGGAGTTCCTCGTACCCTCTCGAGGGAGGAACAGATTCGCCCCAGCTGAGGTTCGTGGAGGAGTTTGATCCGTTTAGGCTCGGGTTCAGCTGGCACAACATGTCCTGCGTGGTGTGTAAAGCGATCTTCGCCACGCTTGACATCGCGCTGCTGGTGAGACGAGCATTTACTTCATCTGGTTGTTGTCTGTTTTAAACTCCCCTGGCTTACTTGTCGGTATAAATATCGCCTTATTTTGTAGAGTTAAAAGTGAACTTGATCCAGGTTCTTTTGCTCAGCATGATGATGGCGTCTGTGACTCAACTTGTTGATCTGCCGAACTATAGTTAGCATTTTTTGGCATCATAGGCGCGTGCGAGCTGACTGTGCTCAACAATGCTGCCATAGTTTCCTGAGACGTATAAATATACATTTAGCAGTTACACAAACTATTATTTAAAAATATCCATGTTTAAGTATTTAAATAATGTTAATATATAAAATGAAATGATGCTTTTTTATTCATGTGTATTTTTATTGCAATATATAGACATTTTATATTAGTTTATTACTGTTATTAGTACTAATTTTATGTGTATATTATTCATTTTTAGACACATAGTTATGTTAAACGCATTAATGTATATAATGTTAGTAGCTATGCTTTTAATTTAATATGTATTTTATTAGATATTAATTTTATTTAATTATTATTATTATTATTAGTATTGATATTATTATATACCTTTTTATGTCAATATACTAGTTTTCTAGACATACTAATTATTTTTAACGAATACATATTGATGTGTAAATACAGTAGTATGCTTTTAATTTAATGTACATTCAATTAATTTAGGTTCGTTTATAATTATTGTTTGAATTTTTATATAATATTTGAATTTATATTATATCATTTTTATATGTATAATTCTATAATTTTGATGTACATTTATTTCATACAATTCGTATATTAGCTTCTTATAATTTTTTATGCTTTAACCAAAATCTTTATTAACAGAGTGACTCAAACATGGAGCGTGTGGCGCATGCTTTAGGAGAGGCCTGTGTTCGACTGCATCTGGCCGAGGCACAAGTATGCCGAGAAATCACCGAGCTCTTCCGAAACGATTTAATCCGTGCGCTCCAGGAGTCCGTCCTCTGGCCCTCGGAGGCTTGCGGTCTACTGGTTGGACCTACGTGTGGCCATTTTGATATTTATGCCCCCTGGAATGTGTCCCTGCCGCAGGTCCCCAAACCCCCTGTTAAACCGCCCACCCCTCCCAAACCGGGCTCTTCACAGAGCCGAATCCTCTTCCTCACGGATATCCACTGGGATGCGGAGTATGCCGAAGGCAGTCTTGTGGACTGTAAGATACCACTGTGCTGTCGAAATCACTCTGGAAGGGCCGGTTGGAAGCACACTGGAGCCGGATACTGGGGCACGTATGGCGACTGTGACCTGCCTCTGCGCACAGTGGAGAACCTTCTCCAAAACGTAGCCAAATCTGGGCCGTGGGATTGGGTTTACTGGACAGGAGACATTCCAGCACACAACATCTGGTCTCAGACCCGGGAACAACAGCTGAACGAGCTCGTCACCATCACTAGACTCCTACACAAACACCTGGGGCCTAATGTAACCGTTTACCCAGCGGTTGGGAATCACGAGAGCACTCCGGTGAATAGTTTCCCTCCTCCGTTTGTACATGGAAATCGGTCGTCCCGCTGGCTTTATGACACCATGGCTGAGGAGTGGGCACCCTGGCTGCCAAAGGAAGCCCTGGAGACGATACGGTAAAGTACTGATGGAAGAGACCTTAAATTATTTTGGCTAAATCTGTCACATTAATTAACATCACATTTTGAGTATCTTCACTGATAAATACACAATAAAATGTATTATTAGTATTGTTGTTGTTGTTAGTTTATATTTTATTATTTTTATTTGTAATATAATATCATGATATTATTGTTATTGTTAGCTGTTATTTTTATTTGATTGAATTAGTTTTATGAATTTTATTTATTTATTATTATTTATTATATATTTGAGATGTATGCCCCTGGAATGTATCTTATTTGTTGTTGATAATAATAACAATAATAATAAATAAATAAATAATTTATTTACTTATTTACTTGCTACATATGTGGCAAGTTTTTATATTTTTGCCCCCTGGAATGTATCTAAATTTTAAATTATTATTATTGTTGTTGTTGCTGTTGTTTTTTATGTAACCATTTAATAATATTTTATTTGTTTATTTATATAGTTTTTTGTAATATAATATAATGTGGCTGTTTAGATATTTATGTCTTCCTTAACGTTTTGTTGTTGGTGGTGGTGGTGGTAGTTTTACAACTATATAATTTATTTATAATTTTATTATTATTATTATTATTATTATCAACACATACTTTATTTATGTATAATGTGTGTTTTGTCTTCTCTAGGCGTGGAGGGTTTTACACGGTTGAAGTTGAGCGTGGTTTGAGGGTGGTGTCCTTGAACATGAACTTCTGTGCGCAAGAGAACTACTGGCTGATGGTGAACTCCACAGACCCGGCGGGTCAGCTCCAGTGGCTCATTAATATACTACAAGAGTCCGAGAACAAGGGAGAGAAGGTACGAGAAGTTTACAAACATCAGAGAAACCAGAAAACCTCTTATTTTGTATTAAGAACATAAGAAAACAAACAACAATGTTGAAGCCATTTGCTCGCTGCAGCAGTTTAACAAGTTGCAATGTTCGTGTTTGTGGGTTAGAGGTGTTTAAACATCCAGGCAACTGATCACGAGTCAGTTTCAGTTTTGAACTTTTGTTTGTATTTGGACATTATATATTAGATGCCAATGATCCTTCTACTACTAAATGTTACTCAAATTATTTTGTAAGAGGGTCCACAATTCTTTTATTTTTCTCAAAACAAAGCCAAAAATCTTGGTCTATCTTGAATTTTTGTTGTTTGCGGTTTTCTTTTCTTTTTTTGTTCGGTTTAGTATTTTAATTGTGTAATTTCTTTTTTTTAATTTAATAACCAGATCTAAACAAAGGTCTGTTTCCGCTGGTCTCTCTCAGGTCCACATCATCGGTCACATCCCCCCGGGACTCTGTTTGAGCAGCTGGAGTTGGAATTACTATCATATAGTGAACCGGTCAGTCACTTTTCTGTGAACACACTGTATGGGCCGTCCTGCTGTACACAAGAGTTCACTGTTATCTGTTGTAACCCGTGGTTGAATCAACACAACTGCGTGACTGTGGCCTAAAGGCTTCTAACAGCTCCACAGTGTCTTTTATGATCACAAGTGCCATACTGTTGCAAAAATGGGTTATGTTGACTGTAACTGCCTGGTTTTGAGATAATTGTATTTGCCATTTTCCATATATACCGGGAGGTGTATGTAATGCAGTGGTTAATGGTTCACTTTAGCAAGCAATCTGGTTCCTTCCTATAATTCTCTTTCATTTTCCAGATATGAAAGCACCATAACTGGTCAGTTTTTTGGACACACGCATGTCGATGAGTTTCAGATGTTCTATGATGAAGATACATTGACTCGTCCACTAAGTGTGGCTTTCATCGCCCCAAGTGTGACCACTTATGTCAACCTGAACCCAGGTGCTCACTGTACTATATTAGTTGATAGATATTTTATTTTTTTAATTTAATTTAATTCAAAATTTAATTGAATTGAGAAAAAAAATTACCACATTTTATTTAAGCTTTTTAATTTATTTTGTTGTTGTTGTTTTCATCTTAAAATCAGTCTGTTTATTCTAATAGGCTTATTTTTGCTTTCGCATTTATTGTAGCTGTGTTTTGGGGTCAGTATTTTTATTTATTTATTTATTTTAAAGAAAGTAATACCATGTATTTAATTACTATGTATTAAATTAAGCAAAAGTGACCGCAAAGACAGTTAAGGTCCTTGCACATGGAGTCCGAAATTTTCGTATGCGTTTAAAAAAAATTATATATATATATATATATAATTCATATTCGTCATCCTTTCCTATCAAAATGCTTGCTACGGATGCCAAAACGCAGAAAATCGAACCTGATCCAGATTGTTTTATGACGGCCGAAACATTCGGAGGCAGTGTGTAAACATGATTGACACAACGTGAGCTCGTATTTATTTTTTAACGTGCGAAAATTTCGGACTCGGTGTGCAAAGACCTTTATTGTTATAAAGTTTCAATTAAATGCTGTTCTTCATAAAATAATCATTAATTGTATAGTGCTTTCTACTATACTCTGACTTTTTATTTTTACTTGCCATGTAGTTATTTTAATTCGTTTTTGTTTTAATTTTAGCATAGTTTTATATTTTTATTTTAGTGTTTAATTATATTTATTTATGTTTTGTTTTAGCATATAGTTATTTTATTTCTATTTTAGCATTTAGTTATTCACACAAAATCGTATCTTATTGCTATAACGAGCTCGTATTTATTTTTTAACGTGCGAAAATTTCGGACTCGGTGTGCAAAGACCTTTATTGTTATAAAGTTTCAATTAAATGCTGTTCTTCATAAAATAATCATTAATTGTATAGTGCTTTCTACTATACTCTGACTTTTTATTTTTACTTGCCATGTAGTTATTTTAATTCGTTTTTGTTTTAATTTTAGCATAGTTTTATGTGGTTTTACATTTTTATTTTAGTGTTTAATTATATTTATTTATGTTTTGTTTTAGCATATAGTTATTTTATTTCTATTTTAGCATTTAGTTATTCACACAAAATCGTATCTTATTGCTATAATATGCTTTTTTTATGGTCAGGATATCGCGTATATTACGTGGATGGAAACTACCCAGGCAGTAATCGCATGGTTTTGGATCACGAGACTTTTATTCTTAACCTGACTCTGGCTAACAACCAGCCCTCTCAACCTGACCCCAACCCATCCTGGACCTTACTGTACCGCGCGTCTAAGGCCTACGGTTTGTCCACACTCTTCCCATCAGACATGAACGCTTTGATCAAAGTCATGAAGGATGATGACCGTGTCTTCCAGCGCTTCTGGTACCTCTTTCATAAAGGCCACGTCTCAAAGCCCTGCACAGACACTTGCAAGACGTCACTAATCTGCCTTCTACACAGCGGACGATACGACCTTCTAACGCAGTGTGACGTGCTACACGGAGATAAACACTCTGTTAGGAAGACAATGTGTTGAGAAAATATGAAACTAGAGTTCTAATGGGTTTAATACCACACCAACGTCACCGACACTTTCATTTGAACTACTTTTTGTAGCATTTGTTACATTTGTACTTGAGATCATCAAAAGCTGACTTGCTATGGACAATTATTTGAAGCTGTAAGGTATCTGGTCAAGATAGGGTTAAAAAAAATCAGCAGTTCTTGTAAAGATGTGGACTTTAGAGCAGAGAACCAAAGTAAAGTATTATTGGTTGAAAGTGGAGCAGGTAGTGACTTCACTGAATCGTGTAAAAACCACAACTGCTCCAACGTCTCAGTCCTCATTCTCACTCATGTGGTTGTGTGATTTGCGTCACTTTTGATCGGATTGTGGTCTGTCACTTTAGAAGTGATATCTATATTTAGTGTTATCACTTCCTGCATTGAGCTATAGTTTGCACACTGGAGTCTGTTGAAGGCTTATTGTAAAAGAAAATGGTTTGTTTCAACCACAAGTCGTTCAACTTGTTTTAATTGCTAATGCAAGGATGAAGAGAGTCTGTGATCATGTTTCTGTGTGAACTGTCGCTGACTTGCTGATAATGATTTTGCAATTCTAGTGGGATTTTATGAATGTTGAAATGGATTGTCCGAAGGTCTAGATTAATAATTATTTTGCAAGGTAATTTGTTTATAGATTTAAACTGCAGTATAGTTCAAAAGTTTGGGTTCACAATGTTGTTGGAAAAAGTAAATTGAGCAAATATGCATTAAATGAATCAAAAGCAATTTATGTTGTTAATGTCACAAATTTCTGTTCCAAATCAATGCTGTTCCTTTGAAATTTAATAAAATAATTCTGGGGGAAAAATGTATTGCAGATTACACAAAATTAAGCAGTACAACGGTTTTCAACCGATAAAAGTGAGAAATGTTTAGGTGACGAATCATATCAGAATGATTTCTGAAGGATCATGTGGCACTGAAGACTGGAGTAATGATGCTGAAAATTCTGTTAGCGTCACAGGAATAAATGACATTTGATATATTCAATTAGAAAAGTTATTTTGTAATTATTTAATATTGCAGTTTTTTACTGTGTTTTTGATCAAATAAATACAGCTTCGGTGAGCATGAGATGCATTTTGAAAAAATCTAAAAATACAAAAAAAATCAAATCTTTTAAATGGTAGTGTTTTGTATATTTAATTAAGTCTCGTCTTTTTGAATGAATTGATATGGCATTCAATTTACAAATACGGAGTAGACCTCTGTTACCAAGCTTTATCAAATATAAATATTCTAAAGAATTCAAAACTTAAACCAGAAAGGACTCTTTTCTATTTAAATGTTGGGGATAAGAGCTACATTATAGGAACAAGCTGAAAATATATTATAGGTTTCACTGAATACAAGCATCCACTCATGTCAAATGTGACGCAGTGCAAGACAGAACCACTAGGAGTCAGTAGATCATGCCTGATGACAGTATGTACTCAACAAATATTTAAACATATTTTCCATGGAAGCAGGTGTTTGATATGTAAATATTTTTTTTATATATATATATATATATATATATATACATACACACACACACACATACATACATTTATTATTTATTTTAATCATAAAATGTGTATATATTCAATATTAAAATAAAATAAATATGCATGGATACAATACATGTATTTCAAATCTACTGTATATGACCTATATACATTACTATATATTGCTATTCTATATGTCACCGTGGAGCACAAAACCAGTCATAAGGGTTTTATACAAGATTTATACATCATCTGAAAGCTGAATAAATAAGCTTTCCATTGATGTATGGTTTGTCAGGATAGGACGATATTTGGCTGAGATGCAACTATTTGAAAATCTGGAATCTGAGGGTGCAAAAAAATCAAAATACTGAGAAAATCAGCTTTAAAGTTGTCCAAATGAAGTTCTTAGCAATGCATATTACTAATCAAAAATTAAGTTTTGATATATTTACAGTAGGAAATTTACAAAATATCTTCATGGATCATGATATTTACGAAAATATAATCAATAATTTTGACCCATACAATGTATTGTTGACTATTGCTACAAATATACCCATGCTACTTATGACTGGTTTTGTGGTCCAGGGTCACATATATTAGTATTTTCATATTCAATATCTAAATTATTTTGCATATTTCTCATGTATACATTAATAAGTTTTATAAGTGATATATTTATAATAACAGGCTGGGTCTTACCTGCGATGGAGTGGATTCGAAAGCTCTTTATTTTCAGGCTCTTCTGAGGTGGTAGCTGACGGTTGTATTGGTTCTTCATGATCTCATAATAACCGACGTACCGACTCTACAAGTGCAAAACAAACAGAATATGGATCAATAAAAAAGAATATACACATTACTGTTGGATCCATGGCTTCTAGTCCAGTGTCACACACACCTGTGAGGGAGTTTCAACACCCTGGAACTTCGAACTCATACTTTTATCAGTCCGTCTCTCCCCAAAGTAGTCCAAACTCTCCTGTAAGATGGTTCATAGAACATTTGAACACAATCTTGGATGAGAAGGGCTCTAAATGTAAACATGGATGAGCAGACTGTACCTGCGCACTCTCAAACTGATCGCTGTCAATGAGCCACGTGCACACCATAGTCCCAGTCCGCCCTATTGAACAAAACCCAACCATTACACACTTCAGACAGACTCAATATTCAGAACAACACTGAATACCACCAAACAACAGACCTTTTCCTCCTTTGCAATGGATGGCGATCACATTGCTGGAGTCTGCTGCCATCCACTCCCTAACACAGGCCGTGTACCACAGCATATCTCTGACAGCGTTAATAACAAACAGAGCTTCAATAAAGCCTCAAACCTTGCTAAAAATTCATATTTTGATGTTCAGTTGAGGTGACAGCACACTTACTGGAGTGACGGCACATTATGGTCATCTATCATAACACGCTCCACTCTATAGTGAAAGAACTTTGGATCGTAACCCTTCTCACCTGAAACCAGATGTCAGATTAGCCCCCTTTATTTATCACTCCTTTTAAAAATGATCTGTACTAGCAATTAAAGTCAAATAATCTGATAAAGATCATCGTCTACTCACTACAGAGGTTAAACACCTTGTAGTGATCCAGATGTTTGGTGTCCAGGAATCTAGCGACCTCCTGAAATGTCATTTATGTATTCATCATACAATTGTTGCAATGTTTTCTGAACGATTCAAATATGTAAACTACTACCATGTATCTTACTCTGATTGGGTTCCTATAGAGCGCCTGCTTCCCAGACGATGGAAAAGACATGGCAATGACTCTTTCTGAAGACCCATGATTAATCACTTTGGTTAGCAAATTAATTCATTTTGATGTTGTTTATAATGTTTTAAATGAATTTAAAATGATACATCGGATGCAAAATTAAAGAGAAAAAACATGAAGATGAAATTAAATGGCTATATTTCTGCCAACTACAACAAAAAGCAACCAAACCCGTGACATAAGTGAGGTCCAGATCAAATCCATCTTTTTGGTACCGTCTTTTGTTCTCGGACACCTATGAAAATGATTAGATCAAGTTTATTTATATAGCAAATTCATACAACATAAAACGCTTTACGTGAGAGTGAGAAATGTGAAAGAACATATAAACAAAGATAAGAAAACGACTAAATAGAAGACAAAAAATTAAATAAGGAAAACAAATAAAACTGGAAATGGATAAAAAGTGGTTAAATAAAAATGGATTAAAATTTAAAAGAAGAATGAAAAGTACATACACTGCAGTCAAAAGTTTATATGTTTATAAGTATATATCTATAATTGAAAAAAAATTGTTTTCACAATATTACTCTTTTTACTGTATTTTTTATCAAACACATGCAGCACATGCGTCTTTGAAACACAAAAAGATTGAAAAAGGGTATCTGAGGATTTTAAGCTCAAATGTAAGACTTTTTAAGCCCTTATTTAAGACCTGCACAAATTAAATTAATACTGTATGAGCAGGGTTAAGCAATGTCTATGGTAACATTTTAAACTGTAAAATGACTGTATGAATGTAAAAAGCATGATTTACAGTTCAGATACAGGTTTTACACAAAAACAAGAAGTTTTATGAAATGATAAATTTCACATTTCAGCCTTTAAACCATTTTTAAGAAGAAAAAAAAAAGAGTCAGAAGTATCAATTATTATATTAAACAATTATTATCAATCAATTATTATATTAATTAAATACCATCTAAATATATTTTACTGTCTTAATTGTTCACATTTTTATAATGCATTATCTTGTTGATTCACAAGTTCACATTCACAACTCTGCGTGAAAATACGGCTCGATTTTCACTTTGTCTGAACAAAAACAGCAGATGTGGTTATTAAAAAAGGCAAATTCATTCACTGCCAGCAGAGACGCCAGAAATCCCAAGCATTACCTGATTGGCTAAGGAGACACAATCGCAGTTATTATAATGACCACACCACACACTGTGATGAGCAACATTTTCTTGGTGTCACTCACCATTCTCCTGGTGACCTTTTCAAGCTCTTTCTTCTGAGAGGCCAGTCTGAAGACACGTACCAGAATCAATATCCTCAGAGATCTCAGGAACGTGACCACCCTGCAAACACACCATTTTAATATGGTTTATACTACTAGAATATTGGGTGAAATGGGAGCATGTTGAGAATGTGTTCTGTTAAATCTGCTGTACCTGGGAATCAGGCTAGCTCCGGAGAGATCGGTGAATGCGTAGATCATGGTGACCACCAGGGTAACGACCACAATACAAGCATCTATTATATTCAGTATTGAGCTGAAATACACTTTGAATCTGAGAAAGAAGATGATTTAAAGGGTTAGTTCACCCAAAAATGAAAATTAGGCTGTGTTTCCGCCCGGAACTGCTTCAGTTTACAACAGTGAGCGCAAGTGATTATTATGTCACTTATTCAAGTGAATATTACGTCTTGAATATGGATATTTTTCTTACAAAAATGCATAGATTCGCTACAGGAGGCCTTTGTTCACCCCCCGGATCCATGTGAGGCACTTTTTTTATGGATGGGCGCTTTTTATTTAACTTCTTTTGAACTGAAGCACTGCAACACCAGCTGACTGCAGTGATAGAGCTTGGAATATCCAGGACAATTTTTTATATAACTCCGACTGGATTCGTCTGAAAGAAGAAAGTCATATACACCTAGGATGCCTCGGGGGTGAGTAAAACACAGCCTAATTTTCATTTTTGGGTGAACTAACCCTTTAAGAAAGGTTTATCAGAGATTGCTAAGGAATAGATCCTAAATATGTAAAATAATACCTTTCGCTGAGCTTGTGGACCATTTAACTTATTTTTGTGCTTGAGCTCTAGGAAACTTGGTCCAGAGTGATAAAAACTCATTTGGGAAAAACAAACCGGAAATGTGTTTCCTGCAAATCATTTCCTATGATGAGCAACTCATCATGTGAAACATGAACACTACAGCGCTATTGGTTACTCTCAGTCTAAAGTGTTTTGTAAATTACGTTCAAATGAAATGCAAGACGAAAGACTAAATTCACAAAATTGAAAACCTACTAACCCTTCCACGTATACACGGAGCAGCACATCAATGAGGAAAAAGAAGGAGATGACAAGCGAAACAGACTCCATTGCTCTTCTAACATCGTGACTACCGTTGGAAAGAGAAAAGTCCACAATGACCAGAATAATATCCACAATGATCAGTACCAGGCCAAAAACACTGCAAATAAGAAGAGAAGAACATAGAAAAACATAGTCTAAAATCTATTTTTGGAAAAGATCACAAACACTTTTATTGGATTTTTTAGGTCCTGGGAGCCTCTTTATGTGACATTCTGAAATGAAAGGATCCCACTTACCGAAAACCAAAGGACATCACAAAAGGAGCTATAGTTTTCCGGATACGACTGCAAAACAAATCAAATACAGGATGAAACGTTAAAATATTAATCTCAAAACATCACAATGTCAACAAATTATAAGCTTACTTACTGGTACATGGTGTCTGGGTCCTCAGTCTCTTCCTTTCCATCATCAATCTGCACCTCTGCCTCCTCTTTCACCCCATTACTGCTCCAATATAGATACATAGACAAAAGATACAACATAACCACCTTGCATCATTTTAGAAAAGTAAAGTTTACAAAACGTCAGACATTAGAGTCATTTGTTAAACACAATGTAATTCTGCTGGGAATAGAGCTGAATTACTAATTTAAAGGTGGGGGAGTAAAGGTCATGATGCTTGTGAAGTGTTAGTAACTTCATTTGAATGTTATTCACTTACCCATTAACTTCCTTGGAATCTAACCCAGGGTTGAAATGCACTGATGTCATTTTTATTAGAAAGTTTTAAGTTTCTCTCTGAAAAAAAAAAGAATTACATGTGAAGAATTCGGATGTGAAACCCTCTAAGTGCCGTCTGAAATGTTCTTCTAAAACTAGCATTTTTCTCAGACTCCTATGTTTATGTTCAGTTATTTCAACTTAATAGCAATGAAAACCTCTTCATTGGCATTAAAGTGAAATTACTGAACCTACACATAGGAGCCTGATTTAAAAAAAATGCTCATTTGAGAAGAAAATCTAAAATGGCACTAAGAGGCGTTTGCATCTGAACTCTTCATATATATATATATATATATATATATA